>NC_053024.1:419081163-419267727 GCF_003073215.2 Triticum urartu
CTGTCATGGTTATGCTATCACATGCCTCTCTATTTCATATTTACATGAGTGCATACATGTAGGGGGAGTCTATGCATGTTACATGTTCTTCCAAAGCTTTACTTGCTGTTCTTTATATCTTTATCTAAAGCTTTGATGTATGTTGCCATCAATTACCAAAAAGGGGGAGATTGAAAGCACAAGTGCTCCCTAGGTGGTTTTGATAATTGATGACAACATATCACTTGTTGGACTAACATTTCGATCTAGGATGTTTCAGATAAGTTCAACAATGGGGTGGCATGGACTAAAGGTTGTGGGAACTCCTTCAAGATGCTAAGGACAAAGGATTGGCTAAAGCTTCAAGCTCAAGACTCTTCATTTTATATTTTAGTGATCCAAGATCACATTGAGTCCTTAGGAAAAGCCAATACTATCAAGGAGGGATGAGGTGTTGCTTAATGAGCCTCTTGCTTCATGTGCTTAATGATATGCTCCAAAATCCTCAGCTACTTTCCCACTTCCACATATGACCTAAACCCTAAGCCAAACTCGGTCCTACCGATTCTTCCTATCCGGCGCCGCCGAGTTTCACTTGCCATAAGCCACTGCCAAACCCTAATCTGTTCGGTCCCACCGATGGGATCTCGGTCTCACCGAGATGGGCTTGCAAACTCTCTGTTACCCATTGCAATATTCTCGGTCCCACCGAGATATGCAATCGGTTCCACCGAGTTTGCTTGGCCAAATCTCAGTTTCACTTATTACCCAAATCGGTCCCACCGAGTTTGAGTAATTGGTCAAACCGAGTTTTGGATTTACCCTAACCCTAGCACATCGGTCCCACCGAGTTGATCCAGTCGGTCCCACCGAAATCTCTAACGGTCACTAGGTTTACAGTTTCGGTCCGACCGAGTTTATTGATTCGGTCCCAACCGAGATTGGAAAAAAAACTGTGTGTAACGGTTGGATTTTGTGTGGAGGCTATATATACCCCTCCACCTTCTTCTCATTCGGTGAGAGAGCCATCAGAACACACACACCATTCCAACTCATATGTTCTGAGAGAGAACCACCTACTCATGTGTTGAGACCAAGACATTCCATTCCTACCATATGAATTCTTGATCTCTAGCCTTCCCAAGTTGCTTTCCACTCAAATCTTCTTTCCACCAAATCCAAATCCTATGAGAGAGAGTTGGGTTGGGGAGACTATCATTTGAAGCACAAGAGCACGAGTTCATTACCTACACACCATTTGTTACTTCTTGGAGAGTGGTGTCTCCTAGATTGGCTAGGTGTCACTTGGGAGCCTCCGACAAGATTGTGGAGTTGAACCAAGGAGTTTGTAAGGGCAAGGAGATCGCCTACTTCGTGAAGATCTACCGCTAGTGAGGCAAGTCCTGTGTGGGCGATGGGCCATGGTGGGATAGGCAAGGTTGCTTCTTCGTGGACCCTTTGTGGGTGGTTGCTTCTTCGTGGACCCTTTGTGGGTGGAGCCCTGTGTGGACTCGCGCAACCGTTACCCTTGGGTGGAGCCCTGTGTGGACTCGCGCAACCGTTACCCTTCATGGGTTGAAGTCTCCATCAACGTGGATGTAGGATAGCACCACCTATCCGAACCACGGGAGAAACATCCGTGTCTCCAATTGCGTTTGATCTCTCCAAACCCTTCCCATTACATTCTTGCAAGTTGCATGCTTTACATTCCGCTGCTCATATACTCTTTGCATGCTTGCTTGATATGTATCGTGTGTGTTGAAATTGTGCCTAAAACTCCACTTAAACCGAAAAAGGTTAAAAATTGCAACTCAAGCATTATGTGTCTAATCACCCCCCTCTAGACACATCTACTTCTAGATCCTACAGGTACGGACCTCATGGCGCTCAAAGAGCATATCGAGCCCATCATCAGCTGCGTCGACGAAGTCAAGAGGGTGGAGGGCCAGCGCCGGGACTAGGCACCCCGTTTCTCGTCGCCGCTGCGAGTTCATGACCAAGACAATTTTATCTTAAGTTAGAACCGCAGCAACTATTGATGTAACATAACCCTCCAGTACTTTGAAACGAAGCATGCTATCTTCCTATTCGATCTTTTCTTGTATGTACACAGCCTACACCTAGTTGGATAGGTTTGCCCGCGCGTAAACCCATGCTAAGGCGCTTTGAAGGACGGATCCTTAGCAGAGAGCCAGGGGGCGCTTGCTGCCGGGCAAGCCACCCTGCCGTTCTCAGCGCAGCCGCTCGAACTGTTGAGCGGACTCGAAACAGAACGAGGGTGTTGCCAATAGAAGAAGGATTCCATCGCGTACAGGTATTCCATACAAGGGGCAATATTTTTCGAGGAGAATAACCTTATATTAAAAAGGAATTGCTCAAGGTTTTGCATGACTTAGCTTTTTCGTCGCCATGCGGATGGCTGTTGAGGCTGCGGACAGCATCGCCTCGCCTGGCTGACGGCGCCAGAGCGTGGCTGATTGACGTCGCCTTCCTCTGCCGAGTCATCGCGATGAAGGAGTCGATGAGTTGGCTCCAAAACTAGATTTTTCATAGCTTGCACTCCCTACCTGGCGCGCCAAAGATGTCGGGGTTCAAGAATGACACCTATGGGATCATAAGGAATCCCTACTATGGTTGTCGGGGCGCAGGGCTATAAAAAGAGCGGGTTTAGAAGATCAACGCGGGGGAATTTTATCTAGGTTCGGGCCGCAAGCGATGCGTAATACCCTAGTCCTGCTTTAGTGTATATTTGGTGTTCTTGAGATCTTGAACTAGCTGTGGTGCATGCCTAGCCCAAAAAGTCTGAATCCTTCCTCAATACACCTCGGGCCTCCTTTTATATGTCAAAGGGGCTACGACAACGGCACACAGGAGGTGGAAAGTGTCTACAGTGTACAAGTCTATCCCTCGCATCATGGGACAAAACACATTTAATGCGCTGCCGACGTGTCCTATTGCTTTATCGGGGACGGCAAGGAATCTCGTCCCGTCTGTCGCCTCCTCGCCTCGCTTCGACGCGCATCCAAGCTGACGAGGCATGCAGCGCCACGCTGGCTGGCTGGCTGCTACACTGGTGCAGTGGCAGGGTCTTCACGAAGATCTGCATGCCACCACGCAGGTGCTTGCCTGGTTGGCCTATAAGTTGCATGCTGCCACGTAGGTGTGCACCTAGTTGGCAGGCTGGCCGCTGCGTCGGAATGGCCATGGGGCAGCAGAGCCTTGGTAGGTGTGGGTCTGGCTGTGGCCCTGCAGATATCCCCGGTAAGGGTCTTGCCGGGATCCCGGCAAGGGTCTCACCGGGTCTTTGTGGTCGTCCCCGGCAAGGATCTTGTCGGGGGCCTTCGTCTTCTGGTTCTTACCCAGTCTTGTGGGCCTCTATTTGTCACAAAGATTTGCATTCCACTACACAGGCGCTCCCGAGCCTTGGTCTTGACGTTGTCGATGGCGTCATAATTCTTAGGCTCAAAGGTGGCGGTCTCAATGGTGTTAGGAAAGCTGCCCCGGCAAGGCTTTTGCCAAAGCTGTGTAGGTCGTCCCCAGCAAGGCTCTTGCCGAGGGAAACCTATCTTATCACTTTGCTCTTTGCGCCTCTGGCTTCAGCGCTGCTCGGGTAGTCTTGTATCTTTGCTTCCTCCGCCCCGCCAAGCGTGGTCGCAGGTGCGGCTACAACTGCCCATGCACAAGTAAAGGGGTACAGAAGGCCCCTACTTTTGTGCACCGACAATCCCGCAAAGGAAAACCTCGCCTTTCTTTTTTAACACAAGTAGTACTCCTACGTACGTACTTGTATCCTGTTTGGGTCTAGACCTTGCATTGCCATACTTTTCCACACATTTTTGCCAAGCTTGCCTAAAGTTTTCAAAATGAAAAGGAGGTACACTTGCGCATGGCTGTGGCGGTCGCACCGCACCCTCACACAGTCGCTCCTACACGCCGCAAACCGAACCAAGGGAACGCACCCTCACTGACACGTGCTACCGCATGTGATCAAACCAAACTCAGCCATCCTACTGCTAACACATAATTTTTGTTCATACAATATGTTTATCCAAACGCATGTTGGGGAAGATCCATACAACCTGTGCGGTGGTCTGTTGGGGAAGAAGAAGGGTTAGGAGACATAGGATATTCATCCAACCGCCTGAAATGGTCAACTGACCCAAATGATCAAAGTCGGGCGACTTGCATAACTATATGTTTTTACATAGTGAAAGATCCCTAAAAACAACAACATAAAGAAAAACTATCACTGCTCGTGGAACGGTACGACCTTATTGGCTTTGACTGCCGGTGCGAACCAGCCATAGCTGCCGACATGTCTCCGCACTATGGTTGTCCTCGGCCTCCAGGTACTCGTTCATGAGGAGCATGCAGGCGCTCTGCACGGATGCGAGCACCGCCTGGTTCAAGTCCATGACATCCGGTTCCGCCAGCAGGAGGGCCTTAATGAAAGTGCGTTATATCGACTAGAGGGGGGTGAATAGGTGATTTTTATGAAATTCTTCACTGAGGAATTTGCCGGTGAGGAAATTCCTTAACGAAGAACTACTAGCAGCGGAATGAGTACTCAAAAGTAAACATAACAGAATACAAGCATAGTCATCATGATGAAATGAAGATAGGCACAGAGTACAGAAGCGTAAGCACAGGATAACACATGATGAAGACAAACAGACTGAAGAAATTGAACTGAGGAAATTGAGAAAGTCTTCAGTCAAAGTCTTCAAACACAGATATGAACAAGCACACAACACAGTTATGAGGAAATGGAAGAGTTGAGGAAATAGAACCAGTAAGCTTGGTGAAGACAATGATTTGGTAGACCAGTTCCAACTGCTGTCTCAGTTGTACATCTGGTTGGAGCGGCTGAGTATTTAAACTCGAGGACACACCGCTCAGGACACCCAGTCCTCACCATATTCTCCTTGAACTAAGGTCACATAGACCTCGTCCAATCACTCGTGGTAAGTCTTCAGGCGACTTCCAAACCTTCACAAACTCGGTCACTCGGCGATCCACAATTCCACTTGGATGCTCTAGACCATGACGCCTAACCGTCTGGAAGAAGCACAGTCTTCAAAGGTAACAAGTGTCGGATCCATGTAGGATCAATCTTTTCAATGATGCTCAATCACTTGGGGTTTGTAGGTGTTTGGGTTTTTTCCTCACTTGATGATTTTCGCTCAAAGTCCTCAGAGGATGGGTTGCTCTCAAATGACAAGTGTCAGTCTCTCTTGGAGCAGCCAACCAACTAGTGGTTGTAGGGGGCGGCTATTTATAGCCTAGGGAGAAGACCGACATGATAAGACATAAATGCCCTTCAATGATATGACCATTAGGTGGATAGATATTTTGGGACAGCTGGCGCATAGCACAGCAATGGTCGGAATTTTGAGTAGCAAAATCCTCAGGGCTATCATGTTCCTCACTGTGTAGGCAATCTGCACAGGTGAATTCCTAACTCCTCAGTTAGGACAAATTCCTCAGAGACCAGAAGAACTTCGTCTGTGTCACTGAAGAAATTGACTGAACTGTATGAGATTTCCAATGGCTTCACTCGAAGGGATTGGTAGGTGTAGGATTTTGAGTTGAGAATCACATGGAAATTTTTCCTTAGTATTTCCTCGACCCCCTTTAACAGTAGGGTGTTTCCTATGACTCAAGAAAGAGAAAATGAAACTACAAAAACAAAAGTCTTCACGCTTCATGTTCCTCGAAGAATACAAAGTCTTCACGGTCACACCAATTTCTTCACTTTCAAAGTCTTCAGAAAGTCTTCAGAGATCCAAAGTCTTCAGTCGAAGAACTTCATTTTTAGGGATCGACTTTCTCTGTAAATATCAAACTCCTCATAGACTTATAAACCTGTGTACACTCACAAACGCATTAGTCCCTTAACCTATAAGTGTTCAATACACCAAAATCACTAAGGGGCACTAGATGCACTTACAATCTCCCCCTTTTTGGTGATTGATGACAATATAGGTTAAGCTTTCAACGGGGATAAACATATGAAGTGTTAGTATTGTTATTGAGGAATTTGATTGCCAGATATAGAAGAACTCCCCCTGAAGATGTGCATAGTGAGGAATTTTCTTTTGAAGCAATGCACACTTGAAGAGCTGAATCATGGAGATCTCCCCCTATATCTTGTAATTCATACACGCATTTGACATATAACAGAGAAGAATTTGAAATGCATGATGAAATATGGTGACTGATATAATTCAGCATGCGTGCATTAGCATATATGAGGAATAAGCATGCAGCAAAACATATCAAAAGTATTAGAGCACCATTGGGTTTAAGTTTACAACTCGATCCAATAAAGTCTCAGAAGAACGAGAGTTGTAACTTAACAAAAAAACGCCCATATAGAAAGACCCGCTTGAAGACTAACTCAAGATTCTCCCCTTTGTCATCAAATGACCAAAATGATCGAATATGAGGACTAACTCCCTTGAAGAATATCAAGTTGATGAAGGAGCGCCAGCGTTGTTGGGATCATTTGTCATAGTAGGGCCTACCGCAGTGTCGTCCAAGTCTTCATGTTCATCAGTGTCGCACGATGAAGAATAAGAGCTGGCCACCAGAGAAGGAACCTTGACCTTCTTGAATTTCTTCGGTGGAGGTGCAGACCAGTCAAAATCTTCTTTGAGACCCATTTTCTTCAGATCATC
This sequence comes from Triticum urartu, assembly GCF_003073215.2. Lineage (NCBI taxonomy): Eukaryota > Viridiplantae > Streptophyta > Magnoliopsida > Poales > Poaceae > Triticum > Triticum urartu. The sequence continues at coordinate 419,087,823 of NC_053024.1, forward strand.
TTCACCACACATATGTGACAGGATTGCCCAGGTGCGACCGAAGACTTGATGGAGGTAGCAGTGGTTTTTCTTCACTGCATTGTGTGCGGCAGTCATGTTGTGAAGAAGTGAACCAAACTGACGCTTAACCCATTTGTGATTTCGATCCACCTTCTGGTGAAGACTAAGAAGAAGTTCACGGTCAGTCATCACGCGCGGAGCAGTGGCTTGAGGAGTGGACTTGGGTGCATTGGCAGAGTCATGTGTGGCAGAGTCATCATTGGTGGAATAAGATGCAGCTTTGCGAAACTGACCATCCAATGGACGAATGCCTTCATCTATTACAGCTGGTGCCTTGCCCTTTCCATCAACTGAGGAATATGTCGGCTTGAGGACTTCAATTGGGGGCAAGTAGCTGAGGTGATTCTGGAAATCAGCTTTGTAGTTGAGTGAAGACCTTGTCCTGAGGAATCTCATAATCCATGGTGCATAAGGCTTCAGCTCAAACGGAGACAGTGCAACATTTGCCATAGTCCTCATGAAGAAATCGTGATAATTGACAGGAATGCCATGAACGGTGCTGAATACCAGATTCTTCATAATGCCAACAATTTCCTCATCAGATGAGTCGTGGCCTTTGATAGGACTGATTGTCCTCGTAAGAATACGATAGACAGTTCTGGGCACGTACAGCAATTCCTTCACGAGGAATTTGGTTCTTGGTGCTTGACCTGGCTTCAAAGGTTTCATCAGCACCTTCATGTAATGATGTGTGAGCTCAGGTTCACTGTAGATGCAGCGAGCTTCTTCAAGGGGAGGACTTAGTGGTAGAGCACGAAGCAATTCAAAGGCTGGTGCAATGTAGTGAGTGTTTTCAGGCATCCAGTCCAGCACCCATGAATTCACATCTTCAGCATCTCCAGTGATGTGCAGCGTTGCATAGAATTGAAGAATCAGTTCTTCATTCCAATCGCAGATGTCAGAGCAAAAGTTTAGCAGTCCAGCATCGTGAAGAACACTGAGGACTGGTGCGAAGCACGGCAGAGATCCCATATCCACGTGAGGAATATGCTCATGGTAGAAGATTTTCTCCTTGTTGAACAGCACTAAGGAATAGAAATTGGCTTGACTAGCAGTCCAGAAACGCCTTTTCCTAATGCGAGCAGAGTTATATGGGCTGTAATCTTCAAAGAATACGTGCTCGCCGAAGAAATCATCAGCCTTGAACTTTTGCTTGCATGAGAATGGATCCTTTGGCTTCGGCAGAGGAGTGTCAGTGAGTTGCATCATGACCTCAGGAATCTCAATCGCAGGTTCTTCAGGCTGAGGAATTTATGGTTCCTCCTTAGTGGCAGTCTGCGTCATTGGTTGTTCAGCAGTAGTAGTTTCTTTAGTGCTAGTGGCGGGAATTTCCTCATGGAAAGATGCAATGGGATGAGTTTCTTCAGAGCCCATTTGTACAGTTTGTGTGGGGGACTGAGGAATTTGCTGTAGAGGAGTGAACATTGGAGAGTTTGGATGCTGACTTTCCCAGAATTCATCACTGATTACGGGTGTGGAGCAGCCAACGTCCACATCTTCATCTTCCATTTCTTCAATGCCAGCCTCTTCAGTTGTGAACTGAGGCATAGGCGAGGAGATGATAGGTGTTGAAGGGATCGCATCCACTTCAATTTCTTCATCCAACGGTTCAGACGAAATAGCAGAAGGAGTTTCTTCATAAGATCCGCTGGGGATCACATATTCTTCATCAAAAGGAACAAGGTCCTTTGATGGCCTGGTTGAGATGGGAACAACATCACTCGGATTTGCGAATGAACTTGTCATAGGCTTCATTTTCTTTGGAGCTGAAGAATCTGAAGCAACTGATGCTTTCCTTTTCTTCACTGCAGCACACCCTGCAGCCTTGATCTTCTTCACATCTGATGCAGATGGAAGGATTGGAGTTGAAGTTGGTGCAGGAGTAGCTGAGGAATCTGGTTGATGTTCTTCAGGCACAACCGATGCAGTTGCCCTGAGTTCTTCAGTTTCTTCAGGCGCACCACTAGTGGGTGCCCTAGCAATTTCTTCAGTGGCTGGAATGCAGTCATCAGCCCTAGAACTCACATTTTCTTCAACAGCCTGATTGTCATCAGTGGTGCTGGCATTTTCTTCAGTACGCTGAGCAGATGCTTCAGCCTGAGGAATTTCCTATTGCGTTGGGGCTGCAACATTGGAAGTGAAGTTATCCGCAAGTTTCACAAAACGAACCTTGGCTCCAAGCCAATCAGCGTGATATGCGTCAAAGTCATCACTGAGTTTCTTGATCTCAGTCTGAATAGTGACAAGTTCTTCAGTTGTCATAGAGACAAGGTTTTTCTTCAAGATAGCGCTCTTTCTTGTACTGCGCTTTCTTGATCTGCCTGGCCTTCTCAAATTTCCACTTTTCTTCTTGAATGAAGTGGGTCAGCATGTGACTTTGGCCAGGAGTCAGCTTGAAGTCAGGCATGGGATTGTTGGGGTCCTTGTGCCAGACATCAATGTAGTCGATGATCAACTTGGGATCCAAAAGCAGTGGCACCTCTGATCCTTTGGCTCTAGCGGCCCTGACTTGCATGTCTTTGATGATTTCTGCAAGTTCATCATCATCAGTTTCATCTTCTTCAGACGGTACTTGGAAAGCGACTTGTTTCTTTTGAGGACTTGGGCGAGGACCTCGTCCAGCAGTGGCCTTTGTCTTCAGCAGTGAGGGGCCAGCTGAGGAACTTGGTGCAGCTGAGGAACTAGCTGAGACACCTAAGGCAATGGAGATGCCTGCAGTCCTTTGGCACGAGGCGAGATGCACAGGTGCTGAGGATTTAGTTGGAACAGCTCAGGGCTTAGGCGGAGGAGCTGAGGACTTTGGAGGAACAGGAGCAGCATGAGGAATTGGCCATGAGGGCTTTGAGGATTCTGGCCGTGAGGGCATTGCTGAGGAACTTGGCCTTGAGGGCATTGTTGGTGAAGCACTTGGCTTGCGCGCAGGCTTCTTTGACATAGCCTTCTTTGGCTTGACAGCAAAGGCCTCAGCAGAGGCAGCAGCAACAGTAGAGTCTTCATTGAATTTCCTCACTGCTTCTTTGGCTTGCTTAGCCAACTTGGCTTGGCGCTTGGCCCATTCATCAGGATAGTCCTCACCGCGCTTGAGGCTGGTGGGATCAACGATTTTGCCAGGTGCCAATGGAGCTCTTGGGCATGGAGGATTGAGTGCGAATTTCTTCATATACTTAGGAGTGACATATCTATACTCCCTCCATTCTCTTGCCCATCTCCTCTCTATCTTCTGAATGCGCACTTTGCGCTCATTCTTGGTTTCCTCGGTAGGTGTGCAGTACCCAGCATATATTTCGTCAGGGATCTCAAACACTGTATTTACCTCAGGCCTCTTTCCTCCCTTCTGTGGCTTCTTACCGTCAGCCATTTTCTTCAGTTGAGGAATTTGAACAATTGAATTCTCTGAACAAGTATGCAACTTTTCTTCGAGGAACGCTGCAAATGAGTTAAGTTGATGAGAACCTAGTGATTCAGCAGTTGACATGTGTACCTGTGAACAGAGTATAGTTGCGAGGAATTTGGAGAGGTCATATGCGTTCTTAGAGGGTTTTTCAAAAGAACAACTTTGAGGAATTTGACCAGATGAGTCTTGAAGAATTTCACTAAGCGTTCTTTGTCTTAGGTTCCAGAATTGTATAGATCGAAGATCCACACAATTGAGGAATCTTGAAGAAAAATGATGCTTAGAGAAACGAATCAAGAACAGATGACTTGTGAGGTGTTTAGTGTGTGAAACTATGAAGAAAAACACCTTTGAAGATTTTGAAGATAATCATTCGAATCAACGAGGATAGTAAAAGTAACTTTTAATTACCCTGGACGAAGAACATGACGAACTGGAGTAAGGAGATGTGAAGTTCATCTGTGCAGATCTTCCACGCCCTAACTAGGCGGAGGAAGATGGCTACGACGGCGGCGGAGTGAAGATTTCCGCGGTCGGCGCGAGTACGTCGGCGACGAGGTCGAGGCAGTGAAGCTCTTCCTGACCGGCGGCGATGAAGTAGCGGCGGTGCTAGGGTTTGAGAAGCTCGAGCTGGAGAGAGAGGTCGAGCGGAGTAAAAGAAGTGAGGAAGGGACGGAGGGGTATTTATAGCCACGGTGAAAAACTGCTCGCCCGAGGAAATTGGACGAATGTGCCCCTGACCCTTCTCATTCGCTTGACATGTGTCACCCACGTACTGAGAGGTGGAAATCGTGTGCGATCATGGGTGAGTGGATAAGTATAACGAGGGATGCGGAACGGTTTGAGCGGCAAAGCCGAAAATTTTGATAAGATAGGTTTTAAAGTTCCGTTCGCAATTTCTTCAGCTGACAAGGACACAGTGGAGATTTTGAATGAGTTTCAAATAGAACGCACATGAAGAATTTGTGAATAGATTGGGTTGAGTATAGCATAGAGGGGAAAGGGTCCGATCACATTCACTTAGCAGAAAAAACAACTTGAAGAATTAGCAATAAGTGAATGATGTAGAGGACATAAACTTATATATATATATAGTCAATGAAGAAAAACGACGGAAGCAGTGAAGACAATGCAATGTTTAAGAATATGAATAATTGAGGAATTTCAACTTTTGGTGGTGGCGTGACCCACCGTATAAGAATGATGATTTCAGACACCACGTACAATTATCGTAGGGTTCTGAGAATCAAATTCTTCGTTAATTTCTTCACACTAAGAGTGTTGTTCTTCATTGAATTGAAGAAAAACGTTTCTTCATGTGTTGCACATCTAAGTCATCAATTTTGCATAAGTGTTAGGATGAGTGTCCTTTTGAAAGAACATCCGAAGATTCTAGGATATTTAGCTCACACCGCAACTTGCTAAATCTCTTCTCATCCAAGGGCTTTGTGAAGATATCGGCTAGCTGTTCTTCAGTCTTCACATGTTCAATAGAAATGTCGCCCTTCAACACATGATCATGGAGAAAATGATGACGAATCTGAATGTGCTTTGTCTTCGAGTGCTGAACTGGGTTGTGAGCAATCTTGATGGCACTCTCATTGTCACAGAAGAGAGGCACATTCTTCATGTTGACGCTGTAGTCCTTGAGAGTTTGCTTCATCCATAGCAATTGGGCACAGCAAGAACCAGCGGCAATGTACTCAGCTTCAGCAGTAGATAGTGATACGCAGTTCTGTTTCTTCGAGGACCAACAGACCAAAGATCGTCCGAGGAAATGACATGTACCAGATGTTGACTTGTGGTCCACACGATCACCAGCATAGTCAGAGTCAGAATATCCAATGAGATCAAAAGCCGAGCCCTTGGGGTACCATAATCCAAGTGTTGGTGTGTGAGCTAGATATCAAAGAATATGCTTCACAGCCTTATGGTGTGATTCCTTCGATGTAGCTTGAAATCGGGCACACATGCAAACACTAAGCATTATATCTGGCCTAGATGCACATAATACAATAAAGAACCAATCATGGAGCGGTATACCTTATGATCGAAGTCAATACCATTTTCATCAGTGCACAGATGGCCATTTGTGGGCATAGGAATTTTAACGCCTTTGCAATCTTGCATGCCGAATTTCCTCAGTACATCCTTGAGGTATTTCTCCTGAGATATGAATATGACATTGCGTTGTTGACGAATTTGAAGACCTAAGAAGAATTTCAACTCTCCCATCATAGACATTTGGTATTCTTCACTCATCATATAGGCAAATTCATCACTATAACGTTGGTCAGTACAGTCAAAGATAATATCATCAACATATATTTGGCACACAAACAATTCACCATCATAAGATTTAGTGAAAAGAGTAGGGTCGAGTGAACCGGGTTTGAAGCTTTTCGTCATGAGGAATTCCTTCAAAGTATCATACCACGCCCGTGGGGCCTACTTGAGGCCATAGAGGGCCTTGTTGAGTCTGAAGACTTTGTCAGGATTCTTTGGATCTTCAAAACCTGGTGGTTGAGCAACATATACTTCTTCCTCAAGCTTACCATTGAGGAATGCATTTTTCACATCCATTTGATATAAAGTGATATCATGATGGTTAGCATAACCAAGTAATATGTGAATAGCCTCAAGTCTAGCAACATGTGCAAAAGTTTCATTGAAATCAATTCCTTCAACCTGTGTGTAGGCTTGAGCTACAAGCCGTGCCTTATTCCTTACCACAAGTCCATTTTTATCTTGCTTGTTGCGGTAGATCCACTTTGTGTCGATGATATTGTGCTTGCGAGGATCTGGGCGTTTGACCAGTTCCCAAACATTGTTGAGCTCGAATTTATGTAATTCTTCTTGCATGGCCTGAATCCACTTAGGCTCCATAAATGCTTCATCTACCTTAGTGGGCTCTGTAATAGAGACAAAAGCATAGTGCCCACAAAAGTTAGATAAATGTGAAGCTTTTGAGCGTGTGAGAGGAACTGGTGCTTTGATGTCATTGATGATCTTTTCAACTTGCACTTCTTTTGCAATGCGAGGATGAGCTGTTTGTCATTGAAGAATTTGATCAGCATTTTCTTCAGGTGCATTAGCTCGACGTTCTTCATGTTCTGGAATGAATTCTTCAGCAGATTCTTCAGTGGGAATGACATCCTCAGTAGCCTTGAACTTGATAGTTTCCTCAGGTGCTGGTTCATCTATCATAGTAGGTAGGTGCTCTCTTTGCGAGCCATTAGTTTCATCGAACCGCACATCTATAGTTTCAACAACCTTGTGAAGAACGTTGTTGAAGACTCTGTAGGTGTGCGAGTCCTTTCCGTAACCAAGCATAAAACCTTCATGTGCTTTCGGTGCAAATTTTGAGTTGTGATGAGGATCTATAATCCAACATTTAGCACCGAAGACTTTGAAATAACTTACATTGGGTTTCTTATCAGTGAGGAGTTCATAGGCAGTCTTCTTGAAGAATTTGTGAAGATATACTCTGTTGATGATGTGGCACGCAGTGTCAATTGCCTCAATCCAGAACCGATGAGGCGTTTCGTATTCATCAAGCATAGTGCGAGCCATCTCAGCAAGAGTCCTGTTCTTGCGCTCCACGATGCCGTTTTGCTGAGGAGTATAAGGAGCAGATAACTCATGAGTAATACCAAGTTCATCAAGATAGTCATCGAGACCAGAATTCTTGAACTTAGTGCCATTGTCACTTCTGATGTGCTTGATCTTCACTCCAAAGTTGGTTGAAGCCCTCAAGGAAAATCGTTTGAAGATTTCCTGCACTTCATGTTTGTAAGTAATAATGTGTACCCATGTGTATCGAGAATAATAATCAACAATAACAAAGCCATATTGAGATGCTTCATTTGAAACAGCAGAATAATGATTAGGACCGAAGAGATCCATGTGAAGCAATTCAAATGGACGAGTAGTGGTCATGATAGTCTTCGCTGGATGCTTGGCCTTGGTCATCTTTCCAGCTTCACAGGCTCCGCATAGGTGATCCTTGAGGAATTTGACATTCTCGATGCCAATGACATGCTTCTTCTTCGCAAGCGTGTGCAAATTCCTCATGCCTGCATGACCAAGTCGTTGATGCCAGAGCCAGCCTTCTGAAGCTTTTTCAAGTAAGCACATGGCTGGTTGTGATCCTGTAGAGAAATCAACAATATACAGGTCTCCTCTGCTAAAGCCTTCGAAGACTTTGGAATTGTCCGCTTCCATAACCACAACACAACGGTACTTGCCAAAGACAACAACCATATCAAGATCACAAAGCATTGTGACAGACATAAGGTTGTATCCTAAGGACTCAACAAGCATGACTTTGTCCATGTGTCGATCCTTTGTGATCGCAACCTTACCTAGACCCAATACCTGACTTTTGGCTTTGTCAGGAAAAATGATATGCTTCAGATGCGGCGGAGATAATGGAGCATCCATCAATAGATTCTTGTCACCAGTCATGTGGTTTGTACATCCACTATCGAGGACCCACTCAGTGGCTTTGGGTTGATCATCCTGTGGATGAATTAGTGCAGCTTACAAACTCATATACTTCATCAGTGAAGAATATGACATCAATTCATCAGATCAATTTCATCAAGCAAAAGAATAGATAAAGCAATATGAGGACGTGAGAAATGAAAGTTCATTTCTTCATGATTAGCCTGCGTCCTATCAGGCATGCTCAGGTCTCCAGCAAATTCTTCAGACGATTACGTACGTTTGGAGACCTGACCCTGCAGAAGAGATTAGTTCTTTTTCTTCACCACCCACATCTGAAGGGGTGGCAAAGAGTTCATCATTCTGCGAGCTCCATACGAGAAGGATGGCATAGAAGCCAGTCCATTTCATTTCACATTAGAGGGGTTAGAATAAGCATAAGAGTAAGCAGAGAAATTCTTCGAGGACTTATGGACATAATAATTTGAAGAATAATGCACATATCCATAATACTTAGATCTTCCCTGCGAAACAGACGGGTTAGCACGATGATGTTCACATCAGGACTTTGATCCTTTTGAGGAATATGATCCATGTGAGGAGTTTTGTCCGTATGAGGACTTGGATCCATATGAAGAAATTGTCCATGTGAAGAATTTTATCTGGGGTTCCTATTCTTCACAGGTGGCGTCATGATGACATTCACCTGAAGATTTTCAATGCATCTTTTGGGAACCCAGATTTTCTTCATAGGAGGACCGTTCCTGCAGTTAGTGCCAACATATCTAGCAAATACTTCACCATTCTGATTTTTGAATAGTTTATAGTTGGAGTCAAATGACTCATCATCAGAACAAGGAGATTCACATGCAAATCCAGATAAGTTAGATGGATCAACTGGAAGTCCCTTTGCAGCAACCCATGTAGTTTTGGGGTACTGCTCAGGCTTCCAATATGTACCATCAGCATTGAGTTTCCTCTCAAAGGCAATACCATCTTTCCTAGGGTTCCTATTGAGGATCTGCTTTTTAAGCACATCAAAAAGAGTCTGATGCCCTTTGAGGCTTTTGTACAAGCCTGTCATGTACAATTCCTTCAGCCCTGCATCGTCAATGATACTAGCAATGTCCTTAGATGAGGAATTAGTAATAGCAGAGGCATGCAAAGAATTTGAAACATTAGCAGCATTTGAACATTCAGGTGAAGAATTAGCAGATTCACGTTCAATGCATTTCAAACATGGAGGAACAAATTCTTCCTGAGAAGCGTTGATTTGTTGAGCAAGTAATGAATCGCGCTCCTTCTGGAGATCTTCATAACTCACTCTTAACTTCTCAAGGTCTTGCTTTCTTTGAAGAAATTCATAAGAAAGCTTCTCATGATCCGATAAGAGAGTGTTATGATGACTTTGAAGATTGTCAAGCTTGGACTGAAGTCTCTAAAGATTTTCAGTCAAAGTTTCAGTGCGATCCATTTCTTCACCCAACATATCATCACTTTTGTCTAACATGTTTTGAACCTTTTCTAAAGCCCTTTGTTGTTTTATAGCAATCTTAGCAAGTTTAGAATAGCTGGGCTTAAGGTTTTCATCAGATTCATCATCACTAGATTCAGAGGAGGTATATTTGAGTACCTTGGCACCCTTTGCCATGAAGCAATAGGTGGGAGCGTAGTCATCATCACTTTCATCAGCATTGTTGGTGAGGTCATTTTCTTCGGTGTTGAAGATAGACTTGCTGACGAATGCAGTAGCGAGAGCTAGGCTCGCCACTCCGGATTCGGACTCCTCAGATGTCTCCTCTTCCTCATTCTCTTCAGATTCAGCCTCAGAGTCCATTTCCTTGCCAATGAATGCCCTAGCTTTCTTGGAGCTGCTCTTCTTGTGGTATGAAGACTTTGAGGATTTTGATGATGAAGATTTTGTGGATTTTTTCTTTTTCTTCACATCATCAGAACTGTAATCCTTGTATTTCTTCTTCTTTGATTCCTTTTCCCAATGAGGACACTCTTGAATGAAATGTCCAGGTTTCTTGCATTTGTGACAGAGCCTCTTCTTCTAGTCACTGGATGAGGAATCATTGCTCCTTGAGGATCTTCCAAGGCGACCACGTCTTGAGAACTTTTGGAACTTCTTCACAAGCAGAGCCAGATCATGGCTTAGTTCTTCAGGATCACCAAGGCTGCTACCATAGTCTTCATCTTCGGACTCAGATATTGCCTTGGCCTTTAGTGCACATGTTCTGCCATAGCTAGTACCATAGAGATCTCTTTTTTCAGCAAGTTGGAACTCATGAGTATTTAGCCTTTCGAGAATATCAGCAGGATCAAGTGACTTGTAATTAGCACGTTCTTGTATCATCAATGCCAGAGTGTCAAATGAGGAATCAAGCGATCTCAGCAATTTCTTCACCACCTCATGGTCGGTGATGTCAGTGGCACCAAGTGCTTGAAGCTCATTTGAGATGTCAGTGAGGCGATCGAAGGTTTGTTGAACATTTTCATTGTCGAGTCTTTTGAAGCGGTTGAAGAGATTGCAAAGAACATCAACTCGCGAGTCACGCTGTGTTGAGATTCCTTCATTCACTTTGGACAACTTGTCCCAGATAAGCTTCACTGTCTCCAAAGCACTCACTCTGCCATACTGTCCTTTGCTCAGATGGCCACATATGATATTCTTCGCTTGAGAGTCGAGTTGCTTGAATCTCTTCACATCAGCAGAATTCAGAGAAGATGTGACTGAGGGAACACCATTTTCCACAACATACCAGAGATCGTTATCAATTGCCTCAAGATGCATTCGCATCTTATTCTTCCAGTAGGGGTGGTCCGTCCCATCGAAGGTAGGACACCCAGTAGAGACCTTGATCATACCTGCGGTCGACATAACTAAAATTCCAAGCGGTTAAACCAAAATCACATAGAACAAGGGAGTACCTTGCTCTAATACCAATTGAAAATGCATTATATCGACTAGAGGGGGGGTGAATAGGCGATTTTTATGAAATTCTTCAGTGAGGAATTTGCCGGTGAGGAAATTCCTTAACGAAGAACTACTAGCAGCGGAATGAGTACTCAAAAGTAAACATAACAGCATACAAGCATAGTCATCATGATGAAATGAAGACAGGCACAGAGTACAGAAGCGTAAGCATAGGATAACACAGGATGAAGACAAACAGACTAAAGAAATTGAACTTAGGAAATTGAGAAAGTCTTCAGTCAAAGTCTTCAAACACAGATATGAACAAGCACACAACACAGTTATGAGGAAATGGAAGAGTTGAGGAAATAGAACCAGTAAGCTTGGTGAAGACAACGAATTGGTTGACCAGTTCCAACTCCTGTCTTAGTTGTACGTCTGGTTGGAGCGGCTGAGTATTTAAACTCAAGGACACCCAGTCCTGAACATGCAGCTCAGGACACCCAGTCCTCACCGTATTCTCCTTGAACTAAGGTCACACAGACCTCGTCCAATCACTCATGGTAAGTCCTCAGGCAACTTCCAAACCTTCACAAACTCGGTCACTCGGCGATCCACAATTCCTCTTGGATGCTCTAGACCATGACGCCTAACCGTCTGGAAGAAGCACAGTCTTCAAAGGTAACAAGCATCGGATCCACGCAGGATCAATCTCTTCAGTGATGCTCAATCACTTGGGGTTTGTAGGTGTTTGGGTTTTGGGTTTTTTTTCCTCACTTGATGATTTTCGCTCAAAGTCCTCAGAGGATGGGTTGCTCTCAAATGACAAGTGTCAGTTTCTCTTGGAGCAGCCAACCAACTAGTGGTTGTAGGGGGCGGTTATTTATAGCCTAGGGAGCATCCTGACATGATAATACATAAATGCCCTTCAATGATATGACCGTTAGGTGGATAGATATTTTGGGACAGCTGGCGCATTGCACAGCAACGGTCGGAATTTTGAGTAGCAAAATCCTCAGGGCTATCATGTTCCTCACTATGTAGGCAATCCGCACTGGCGAATTCCTAACTCCTCAGTCAGGACAAGTTCCTCAGAGACCAGAAGAACTTCGTCTCTGTCACTGAAGAAATTGACTGAACTGTATGAGATTTCCAATGGCTTCACTCGAAGGGATTGGTAGGTGTAGGATTTTGAGTTGAGCATCACATGGAAATTTTTCCTTAGTATTTCCTCGACCCCCTTTAACAGTACGGTGTTTCCTATGACTCAAGAAAGAGAAAATGAAACTATGAAAACAAAAGTCTTCACACTTCATGTTCCTCAAATGAATACCAAGTCTTCACGGTCACACCAATTTCTTCACTTTCAAAGTCTTCAGAGATCCAAAGTCCTCAGTCGAAGAACTTAATTTTTAGGGGTCAACTTTCTCTGTAAATATCAAACTCCTCATAGACTTATAAACCTGTGTACACTCACAAACGCATTAGTCCCTTAACCTATAAGTCTTCAATACACCAAAATCACTAAGGGGCACTAGATGCACTTACACTTAATGGCAGCGGCATCCGCGCACTCCGCGTCGAGTTGAGCCTCCGCCACCCGGTTCAAGTCCATGATGTCTGGTTCCGCCTGCAGGAGGGCCTCGATGCCAGCGGCATCCGCGCACTCCGCATCAATTTGAGCCTCCGCCACCCGGTTTACATCCACGACATCCGGTCCTTCCTGTAGGAGGGCCTCAATGGAAGCGGCATCCGCACGCTCTGCGTCAAGATGAGCCTCCGCCCCCCGGTCCTCCTTTAGGATCGCCAAGTTGACGTCCATCATCTCATACTCATCGGGGGCCTTCTATGTCGCGACCTCCGCCATGAACATTGGATCGGCTTCCTCCTCCTCGAAGCAAGGCTCCAGAGAACTCGGGGATTGGCCCGCCGCAAAGCGAGCTTGGGAATGGAGGTCTGTGGCACCGACCACCGCCACGATTTCTGCGTGGCGCTCCGGCGTCAGCTTCTTGTAGTATGTGATCTTGCGGCGCACCATGGCTTTCCTGCGTACTAGGGGACGGTTGATGCGGGCTAGGGGATCGAAAGGTGGGGTAATGGGCTGGAGAGGAGGTGTGGTTTTGGGGCAGTGGTGACCGGCCGGTAAGTAGCTAGCCTAGGCCGAGAAGTGAAGGTTCTGGTGTGAATAGTGGTTCTGGTGACGATCGGTCAATCGATTTTGACTGTACATCGCTCTTGTCGCGTTCACGTTGCACCCCGGCACGCTGGACCCTCCACGTCACTCACCGAAAGGAACACACTTCGTCTTGCATTTTCGTTCGCTTGTGGGACCAGAGTTGAGAGCAAACCGACGTCCCTCCCCCTCCCCCACCTATGTCATTTATAATACTAGAACAGAGAGAAGTTGGCTGAGTGTTACTAGTACTCCCTCCATTTTATGCGGAGTAAATAAAAACAGAGGGAGTATACTACTAGTACTATGAGCACAGCATACTCTACTACAGATGTTGTCAGTACTCCACTAGTACTATTGGACAGGGAGCTTAAAAAAGTTACTGTTGGACTGGCTATATGTGGCGAAATCCTAGTAGGAAGAGTATGCGCCATAACAAGCACATTCACATGTTTGAAAACAAATTGGAAACCATCTCTGTTGAAATAAAATTCTAGGAGTACGTACAAATCTAACAATATTGATTGGGCGTTGTTGAATGTTGATATTTTCTGTAAGTTTGATCAAAGTAGAGATACTTTGTCTACACATAAAACTTATATGTAAACTATAAAGGATCAGAGGGAGTATATTGTACGTTCAAAAGCGAAAAAACATTGAATACCCTTTCTATACTATTTGCTGATGCTATGATCACCGGTTCAAAATTTTGAATCCGCCTTAGGTATCATACATGCACCCACTCATTCTCTCTCGGTTTCATCTCGGGGTCCGGAGATCGATTGAAAGAGGACTAGGATGGGTACAGTATGCTTGTTTCGCTTTTGAACGTACAATATACTCCCTCCGATCCCCACAGACCCCCCCCCTCGGGTCATTTCTATCACAGAAACACACCAAACCTTTATCTCCTAGCATGATGATGACCCACAAGTGTAGGGGATCTATCGTAGCTTTTCGGTAAGTAAGAGTGTCTAACCCAACGAGGAGTAGAAGGAAATGATAAGAAGTTTTCAGTAAGGTATTCTCTGCAAGCACTGAAATTATCGATAACAGTTAGTTTTGTGATAAGGTAATTTGTAACGAGTAGCAAGTAATAAAAGTAAATAAGGTGCAGCAAGGTGGCCCAATCCTTTTTGTAGCAAAGGACAAGCCTGGACAAACTCTTATATGAGGGAAAGCGCTCCCGAGGACACATGGGAATTATCGTCAAGCTAGTTTTCATCACGTTCATATGATTCACGTTCGGTACTTTGATAATTTGATATGTGGGTGGACCGGTGCTTGGGTGCTGTCCTTACTTGGACAAGTATCCCACTTATGATTAACCTCCATTGCAAGCATCCGCAACTACAACAGAAGTATTAAGGTGAACCTAACCATAGCATGAAACATATGGATCCAAATTAGCCCCTTACAGAGCAACGCATAAACTAGGGTTCAAGCTTCTGTCACTCTAGCAACCCATCATCTACGTATTACTTCCCAATGCCTCCCTCTAGGCCCAAACAATGGTGAAGTGTCATGTAGTCGACGTTCACATGACACCACTAGAGGGATGACAACATACATCTCATCAAAATATCGAAGGAATACAAAATTCACATGACTACTTATAGCAAGACTTCTCCCATGTCCTCGGGAACAAACATAACTACTCACAAAGCATATTCATGTTCATAATCAGAGGGGTATTAATATGTATAATGGATCTGAACTTATGATCTTCCACCAAGTAAACCAACTAGCATCAACTACAAGGAGTAATCAACACTACTAGCAACCCACGGGTACCAATCTGAGGTTTGGATACAAAGATTGCGTACAAGAGACGAACTACGGTTTGAGATGAGATGGTGCTAGTGAAGATGTTGATGGAGATTGACCCCCTACCGATGAGAGGATTGTTGGTGATGACGATGGTGATGATTTCCTCCTCCCCGAGGGAATTTTCCTGGCCCGAACAGCTCTGTCGGAGCCCTAGATTGGTTCCGCCAAGGTTCCGCCTCGTGGCGGCGGAGTTTCGTCCCGTGAGCTTGCTTATGATTTTTTTCTCGGACGAAAGGCCTCATATAGAAGAAGATGGGCATCGGAGGGCCACCAGGGAGCCCACGAGGCAAGGGGGGTGCCCCCCACGCTCGTGGCCAGGGTGTGGGCCCCCTTAGGTACTTCTTTCGCCCAATATTTTTCATATGTTCTGCAACATGCTCCCGTGAAGTTTCAGGACTTTTGGAGCTGTGCATAATAGGTCTCTAATATTTGCTCCTTTTCCAGCCCAGAATTCCAGCTGCCGGCATTCTCCCTCTTTATGTAAACCTTGTAAAATAAGAGAGAATAGGCATAAGTATTGAGACATAATGTGTAATAACAACCCATAATGCAATAAATATCGATATAAAAGCATGATGAAAAATGGATGTATCAACTCCCACAAGCTTAGACCTCTCTTGTCCTCAAGCGAAAGCCAAAATCGAAAAATATGTCCACATGTTTAGAGATAGAGGTGTCGATAAAAATAAAATACGGACATGAGGGCATCATGTTCATTCTTAGAACAGCAGCATATATATATTGTCATATGATCTCTTATGCTAAAGTAACAATTCAATCAAAATTTCAAGTATGAATCATAAACTTCATTGAGAACCAAAAAACTCTAATCTCAGTCATTGAGGCAATTGCAATTTATCATAACATAGGAAAGAGTCAATATAAGAGCTTTTCAGCAAGTCCACATACTCAACCATCTTTTAGTCTTTCATAATTGCTAACACTCACGCAATATTTATGGGTATGGAGTTTTAATCGGACACAGAGAAAGATAGGGGCTTATAGTTCTGCCTCCCAACGTTCTACCTCAAGGGTAGTGTCAACAATAATAGTTCATGAAAACTCACATCCAATTAGCTATATATATCAGGATCTTTCCAACACATTGTGCTTGCCAAAGGATAAAATGAAAAAGGGAAAGGTGAATATCACCATGACTCTTTGCATGAAGTATAAGACAAGAATAAAGATAGGCCCTTCGCAGAGGGAAGCAGAGGTTGTCATGCGCTTTTATGGTTGGATGCACGAAATCTTTATGCAAAAGAACGTCACTTTATATTGCCACTTGTGATATGGACCTTTATTATGCAGTCCGTCGCTTTTATTTCTTCCATATCACAATATCATATAAAGCTTATTTTCTCCACATTAATAAGTCATACATATATAGAGAGCAATTTTTATTGCTTGCACCGATGAAAACTTACTTGATGGATCTTACTCAATCCATAGGTAGATATGGTGGACTCTCATGGCAAAACTGGGTTTAGGGATATTTGGAAGCACAAGTAGTATCTCTACTTGGTGCAAACAAATTGGCTAGCATGAGAGGGAAAGGCAAGCTCATCATGTTGGATGATCCATGACAATATAATTTATCTCAGATGTAAGAAAACATAACCGATTATGTTGTCTTCCTTGTCCAACGTCAACTCTTTAGCATATCATACTTTAATGAGTGCTCACAATTATAAAAGATGTCCAAGATAGTATATTTATATGTGAAAACCTCTCTTTATTTATTACTTCCTATTAATTGCAACGATGACCAAAACTATGTTTGTCAACTCTCAACAACTTTTATTCATCATACTCTTTATATGTGAGCTCATTACTCCCCATAAGATCCATATGATCTCTTTATTTCTTTTTATTTCTTCTCTTTCGTTTTATTCCCTCAAGATCATAGCTAAATAATCAAGCCCTTGACTCAACACTAATCTTTATTATATATAGATCATGGACTCGATTACATAGAAGGATCATAAAGCAAAACTCACAACTAGATCATACTAAAACTTTATTCTACTAGATCAAGATATTATCAAAAGGATCGAACTAAGAAAACAGTAAAGGTAAAAGTGATGGTGATACGATACCGAGGCACTCCCCCAAGCTTGGCAGTTGCCAAGGGGAGTGCCCATACCCGATGCTCAGTTCTTCTTTGTTGGTGAAGAAGATGATGGTTTTGTTGATGGCGTAGGCTTCTTCCTTAATTTGCGCTTGAGGACAGAATTTTGATCCCTTAGGTCATCGATCTCCTGCTCAAGGCTTAATATCTTCTTGCATAATTCCTGTTTGTTTTCTTGCAAGAGGCGAAAAGGGATAAACTCGATCTTAGGTTTCTTTGCTCTATCCGGTAGGCTTGACTTTTTGAACTCCACATGCATGTCCCTAGGTTGAGGTAATGGGACTTCATCTTCATCTGAGCTCGTCTCCTCCTTTCCCTTAGGTTCATAGTCCTCTTCTTCTGTAGTCCAACCACAATGCTCCGCATCCCCATAGACCTTAGGATCTGCAAGGTAATCAGGCACATAGCTTTCTCCTTCTGAATCCTGGGACGACATGTTGCTCAAATCTGCAGCAGGACAGCTTGAACCAAAGACAGGAGATATTTGCGTGATACGGTGGTCAAAACCTTCGGGAGATTATATAGTGATTTTTTACCAACCAAAAGAACTATTGTGCAAGAAAACGGAGTCTGGAGAGCACACGAGGTGCCCACGAGGCAGGGGGCACGCCCAGGGGGTAGGGCACGCCCTCCACCCTCATGGAAGCTCTGTGTCCTTTCCGGTCTGCTTCTTATTTTCCTATTTTTTTATATTCCAAAACGGAGAATAATTTCCATTAGAACTGTTTTGTAGTCGATTTACTTAGCATACCACATACCTATTCCCTTTCGGAGTCTGAAACATTCCGGAAAGTGTCTCTTATGTATTCCTCCAGGGTTACAGTTTCAATAGTATTAGTTTCAACATTTATGGGATTACCTGAGATATAATGTTTGATTCTTTGACTGTTCACCACCTTCGGATTTGTGCCTTCAAAGTTGTTGATTTTTATGGCACCGGAATGATAGACCTCCTCGATAACGTAAGGACCTTACCATTTAGAGAGAAGTTTGCCTGCAAAAAATCTTAAACGAGAGTTGTATAACAATACATAATCACCTACATTGAACTCACATTTTCGTATCCTTTTATCATGCCATCTTTTAACTTTTTCTTTAAATAGCTTGGCATTTTCATAAGCCTGGGTTCTCCATTCATCAAGTGAGATAATGTCAAAAAGCCTCTTCTCACCGGCAAGTTTGAAGTCATAGTTGAGCTCTTTAATAGCCCAATATGCCGTATGTTCTAATTCAAGAGGTAAGTGACATGCTTTACCATAAACCATTTTATATGGAGACATACCCATAGGATTTTTGTATGCAGTTCTATAAGCCATAATGCATCATCAAGTTTCTTGGACCAATTCTTTCTAGATCTTTTAACAGTCTTTTGTAAAATTAATTTAAGCTCTCTATTGCTAAGTTCTACTTGACCACTAGACAGTGGATGATATGGAGATGCAATTCTATGATTAACATCATACTTAGCAAGCATTTTACGAAAGGCGCCATGAATAAAATGTGAACCACCATCAGTCATTAAGTATCTAGGGACTCCAAACCTCAAAAAAATAACTTCTTTAAGCATCTTAAAAGAGGTGTTATGATCAGCACTACTAGTTGGAATAGCGTCTACCCACTTAGTAACGTAATCGACAGCAACTAAAATATGAGTATACCCATTGGAGGAAGGAAAGGTCCCATATAATGAAAGCCCCAAACATCAAATGGTTCAATAACAAGTGAATAATTCATAGGCATTTCTTGATGTCTACTAATATTACCAATTCTTTGACATTCATCACAAGACAAGACAAACTTACGGGCATCCTTGAAGAGGGTAGGCCAATAAAAACCAGATTGCAATACCTTGTGTGCAGTTCTATCTCCAGCATGGTGCCCTCCATAAGCCTTAGAGTGACACTTCCATAGGATCTGTTCCTATTCATGATCAGGTACACAACGTCTAATAACACCATCTACTCCTTCTTTATAAAGATGTGGGTCATCCCAGAAGTAATGCCTTAAATCATAGAAGAACTTTTTCTTTTGCTAGTATGTGAAACTAGGTGGTATAAATTTAGCAACGATATAATTAGCATAATCAGCATACCATGGAGCAGTACGAGAAGCGTTTATGACAGCTAATTGTTCATCAGGAAAGCTATCATCAGTAGGTAGTGGGTCATCAAGAACATTCTCTAACCTAGACAAGTTGTCTGCAACGGGGTTCTTAGCTCCCTTTCTATCAATAATATGCAAATCAAATTCTTGTAGCAAGAGAACCCATCTAATAAGTCTATGTTTAGCATCTTTCTTTTCCATAATATATTTAATAGCAGCATGATCAGTGTGAATAGTTACTTTAGAATCAACAATATAAGGCCTGAACTTATCGCAAGAAAAAACAACTGCTAAAAATTCCTTTTCAGTAGTAGCATAATTTCTCTGGGCATTGTCTAGAGTTTTACTAGCATATTGAATAACATTTAGTTTCTTATCAACTCTTTGCCCTAGAACATCACCTACAATATAATCACTAGCATCACACATAATTTCAAAAGGTAGATTCCAATCAGGTGGCTGAACAATAGGTGCAGAAATCAAAGCTTTCTTAAGTATTTCAAATGCTTCTACACAATCATCATCAAAGACAAAAGGAATATCTTTTTGTAATAGATTAGTCAGAGGCCAAGAAATTTTTGAGAAGTCCTTAATGAGCATCCTATAAAAACCAGCATGATCAAGGAAACTTCTTATACCTTTAATGTCCTTGGGACACAGCATCTTTTCAATAGCATCAACTTTAGCTTTATCAACTTCAATACCTCTTTCAGAAATTTTATGCCCCAAGACAATACCTTCATTAACCATAAAGTGGCACTTCTCCCAATTCAAGACAAGATTAGTTTCTTCACATCTCTGCAAAACTCAATCAAGGTTTCTCAAGCAATCATCAAAAGAGGATCCATAAACAGAGAAATCATCCATGAAAACCTCACAAATCTTCTCACAAAAGTCAGAGAATATAGCCATCATGCATCTTTGAAAGGTAGCAGATGCATTACATAAACCAAAAGGCATACGTCTATAAGCAAAAGTACCAAAAGGACAAGTAAAAGTGGTCTTTTCTTGATCCTCAGCTGTCATTGGTATTTGAGAGAAACCATAGTAACCATCTAGAAAGCAAAAATGTGTATGTTTGGATAATCTTTCTAGCATTTGATCAATAAAAGGCAAAGGGCAATGATCCTTTTTAGTAGCTTTATTTAGTTTGCGGAAATCAATTACCATCCTATAACCTGTAATAATTATTTGCGAAATCAATTCATCTTTATCATTAGGAATAACGGTAATACCTCCCTTCTTAGGGACACAATGGACAGGACTTACCCACTGACTATCAGCAACGGAATAAATTATACCTGCCTCAAGGAGCTTTAATATTTCCTTTCTTACCACTTCTTTAATCTTAGGATTTAGCCGTCATTGGTGATCAATAACTGGTCTGGCGTCTTTCTCCAAATTTATTTTGTGTTGACATAGAGTGGGACTAATGCCCTTAAGATCGTCAAGAGTATATCCAACAGCAGCACGGTGCTTCTTCAGAGTTTTCAATAATTTCTCTTCCTCCTTCTTTGAAAGGTTAGTGCTAATAATAACAGGATATATCTTCTCTTCATCAAGATAAGCATATTTAAGAGTATCAGGTAATGGTTTAAGCTCAAACACGGGATCACCCTTGGGTGGAGGAGGATCCCCTAGGATTTCAACAGGCAAGTTGTGTTTTAGAATAGGTCCCTGTTTAAAGAATACTTCATCTATTTCCCTTCTTTCATTCATGAACATATCATTTTCATGGTTGAGCAAATATTGTTCTAAAGGATCATTAGGAGGCACAACAATAGAAGCAAGACCAATAATTTCATCCTCACTAGGCAATTCCTCATCACGGGGTTGTCTACAAAATTTAGAAAAATTAAACTCATGAGACATAGCACCCAAACCAATAGTAACAACATCCTTTTTGCAGTCTATCCTAGCATTAACAGTATTTAAGAAGGGTCTACCAAATATAATGGGAAAAAATCTATATTGTGGGGAACCAAGAACAAGAAAATCAGCAGGATATTTAACCTTCACACACAAGACTTCAACATCTCTAACAATCCCAATCGGTGAAATAGTATCTCTATTGTCAAGCTTAATTGTAACATCGATATCTTCTATCTCAGCAGGTGCAATATCATGCATAATTTCTTTGTATAAGGTATGAGGTATTGCACTAGCACTAGCACCCATATCACATAAGCCATGATAACAATGGTCTCCTATTTTAACAGAAATAACAGGCATGCCTATAACAGGTCTATGTTTATCCTTGGCACCAGGCTTAGCAATTCTAGCAGTTTCTTCACAGAAATAAATAACATGCCCATCAATATTATCGACCAAGAGATCTTTAACCATAGAAATATTAGGTTCAACTTTAATTTGCTCAGGGGGTTTGTGTGTCCTAATATTGCTCTTGTTGACTACAGTTGAAGCTTTAGCGTGATCCTTAATTCTAATAGGGAAAGGTGGTTTCTCGACATGAGCAGTAGGAACAACAGGATCATCATAAGTGATAGTATTTTCTTCAACTTTAATAGGTGAAACTACTTTTGCTTCAATGGGAGGATTATATTTAAACCACTTCTCCTTAGGGAGATCAACATGAGTAGCGAATGATTCACATAAAGAAGCTACTATCTTAGAGTCAAGTCCATATTTAGTGCTAAATTCATGAAAAGCATCGGTATGCATAAAAGATTTAACACAATCAAACTTAGGTGTTATACCTGACTCCTTACCTTCGTCGAGGTCCCAATCTTCAGAGTTGCATTTAATTCTTTCCAATTAATCCCATTTGAATTCAATAGTCTTCATCATAAAAGAGCCAGTACAAGAAGTATCGAGCATGGAGTGATTACTGAGAGAAAGCCAAGCATAATTTTTTTGAATAATCATCTCTTTTGACAGCTCATGATTGGGGCATGAATATAACATTGACTTAAGCCTCCCCCAAGCTTGAGCGATGCTTTCTCCTTCACGAGGCCAAAAATTATATATATAATTACGATCATGATGAACAAGATGCATAGGATAAAACTTCTGGTGAAATTCCAATTTCAATCGCTTATAGTCCCATGATCCCATATCATCACATAGCCTATACCATGTTAATGCATCTCCCTTCAAAGATAAAGGGAAGACCTTCTTCTTGATAAAGCTTAAATAATCCACAAACTTCATCCACATAGATTAAGTGTAAATCGGGATGCAATGTTCCATCTCCTGCAAAAGGATTAGCCAGCAGTTTCTCTATCATACCCGAAGGAATTTCAAAGTAAACATTTTCAGTAGGTTCAGCAAGTTGAGGAGCAACTATTTGCTCTACTAGTCGGGGTGAAGATACCCCGACCAAGCCCCTCAAAGGATTACTTTCCATAGTAACAAGTGATAGTAAATTTCAGCACACTATATACATTTTTCCTTACCAAATTCCACCTACCAAAGGCGCTTCACTCCCCGGCAACGGTGCCAGAAAAGAGTCTTGATGACCCACAAGTGTAGGGGATCTATCGTAGCTTTTTGATAAGTAAGAGTGTCGAACCCAACGAGGAGCTGAAGGAAATGATAAGCAGTTTTCAGTAATGTATTCTCTGCAAGCACTGAAATTATCGGTAACAGATAGTTTTGTGATAAGGTAATTTGTAACGAGTAGCAAATAATAAAATTAAATAAGGTGCAGCAAGGTAGCCCAATCCTTTTTGTAGTAAAGGAAAAGCCTGGATAAACTCTTATATGAAGGAAAGCGCTCCCGAGGACACATGGGAATTATCGTCAAGCTAGTTTTCATCATGTTCATATGATTCGCGTTCGGTACTTTGATAATTTGATATGTGGGTGGACCGGTGTTTGGGTGTTGTCCTTACTTGGACAAGCATCCCACTTATGATTAACCCCCATTGCAAGCATCCGCAACTACAACAGAAGTATTAAGGTAAACCTAACCATAGCATGAAACATATGGATCCAAATCAGCCCCTTACGAAGCAACGCATAAAGTAGGGTTCAAGCTTGAGTATTCTATAGTCTCACCTAAATAGCTTGGCGTAATCATGGTCATAGCTGTTTCCTGTGTGAAATTGTTATCCGCTCACAATTCCACACAACATACATCTCATCAAAATATCGAACGAATACCAAATTCACATGACTACTTATAGCAAGACTTCTCCCATGTCCTCAGGAACAAACGTAACTACTCATAAAGCATATTCATGTTCATAATCAGAGGGGTATTAATATGCATAATGGATCTGAACATATGATGTTCCACCAAGTAAACCAACTAGCATCAACTACAAGGAGTAATCAACGCTACTAGCAACACACAGGTACCAATCTAAGGTTTGGATACAAAGATTGGATACAAGAGATGAACTAGGGTTTGAGATGAGATGGTGCTGGTGAAGATGTTGATGGAGATTGACCCCCTCCTGATGAGAGGATTGTTGGTGATGACGATGGTGATGATTTCCCCCTCTCGGAGGGAAGTTTCCCCGGTAGAACACCTCTGCAGGTGCCCTAGATTGGTTCCGCCTCGTGGCGGCGGAGTTTCATCCCGTGAGCTTGCTTATGATTTTTTCTCGGACGAAAGACCTCATATAGCAGAAGATGGGCATCGAAGGGCCACCCGGGAGCCCACGAGGTAGGGGCGCGCCCCCCACCCTCGTGGCCAGGGTGTGGGCCCCCTCAGGTATTTTTTATATATTATGAAACATGCTGACGTGAAGTTTCAGGACTTTTGGAGCTGTGCAGAATAGGTCTCTAATATTTGCTCCTTTTCTAGCCCAGAATTCCAGTTGTCGGCATTCTCCCTCTTCATGTAATCCTTGAAAAATAAGAGAGAATAGGCATAAGTATTGTGACATAATGTGTAATAACAGCCCATAATGCAATAAATATCGATATAAAAGCATGATGCAAAATGGACGTATCACACGACATGCACTTGATCTCTCAATATCAATCGATCTCGTCAATTGTGTCGGGGCATGAACCGAATGGGATATCAAAACTAAGATGGGAAGCGACATGTAGTGGAGGCAAAGTGAAACTTTAAACGAACCGTTTGTCTGTATGTATGTCATAAAAATTACAACATTCGAAATACAAGCATGATCTGGGCCCACATGCGAATGATACTCGGTGGAATGTTCAAATGAGGCATGCGGGAGGATGGACTCGACCAGAGGGTGGCATGATCGATGGAGAAGAGGGTTGGAGAGGAATGAGAAATAAGAAACGCCACATGATTATACTTGAACGGCTCAAATAAACTATAAGTTGTCTCGTTTTCCCTTCCATCTTGGTCATGGAGTAAGATACTCCCTCCGTTTTTATTTACCCTGCATATTAGGTTTGACTGAAGTCAAACTTCATAAAAGACCAAATTTATAGAAAAATATGAACATTTACAATAGCAAATCTATATGATGTGAAAGTATATTCTATAATGAATCTAATGGTATTGATTTGTTATTGTATATGTTATTATTTCTATCTATAAACTTTGTCAAAGTTTGACTTTAAACAAAGCTAAAATGTGGAGTAAATAAAAATAGAGGGAGTATGCAGGGACTAGTATAGTTAGTACTACCGAGACATGGTAAGTTGGACCCCTAAATGCGGGCACGGATCGGGCGCACCTCAATTCTTCCTTCAAACAGTTGGACACCTACATTAGTACACGATCCGGCTACTTAATCAAGTGTTACGCTTCACTAGTTGAAAAGGAAAAGGGTGGTACCGTACCCAAAACCACCACACTTGGGGCTAGGGTAACAACATGGTATTGTACCACATTTGAACCAGGGCACAAAAACTACCTGTTATGTGCCTAATGCGCAATGCGGAGCACTGACGCTTGAATTTGGCCTGCAAAACAGGGAAACCGACATGTGGGGCACATCTGTCGGGACGACGTGGCGCAAACTAGTCCAATGGAGGAGCTGGCCCACGACCTCCTCGCCACCGGCAACCGTTCATGTGGGTCGTGGGGGCCAGCAACGTGGCGCAGCTCCCACACCACCTCTAGACACGGTGACCGTGGTGAGCGACACGCTCATTATCGCTAGACATGGTCGGCTTCAGGGTGCCGAGGGTGGTATTAGCATTGTGGCACGACCAGCAGATCAACACCCGGCTCGTCGAGGATGCACAGGGCACCAACGTGCGCGCGCCGCAACACGTCTGCGGAGTGTTCTAGAGCGGCTAACTGCATCCCCAGGACCTGAGACCATGCCGGGTCGTCTTGCTTTTACAATGACATGTGGGGATCACATGTGAACAAAGGGCATCTCCAACGTTGTCACGACCGCAGCTGACTACCCTGGCACACCAAAAACCCTCGTCCC
Organism: Triticum urartu; assembly: GCF_003073215.2. Classification (NCBI taxonomy): domain Eukaryota; kingdom Viridiplantae; phylum Streptophyta; class Magnoliopsida; order Poales; family Poaceae; genus Triticum; species Triticum urartu. Next base: position 419,113,221 of record NC_053024.1, read on the forward strand.
TCGTGTCACCGCGCGATGCATTCCCAGCCAGCGCCAGCTGCCCACATCCATGTCGTCCATCCGTATGCCATCATTAAGAGGATCGGTGCTCGAGGAACCAACTCTGAAGACTTAATGACACACCCGGATGCTTGGCCTTACCGGAATGCGCAACTTAAAGCGGCAATGCCCAGCTAAACTCCACACCATAGCGCATCCTCCTGCTACCTGGCACCACATCCACCATGACCGTGTTCAGGAACGCTCTGCGGGAGAGCTTGTCTTCAGTGATGAAGCTCGAGGTCTCCGCCCTCGCTCAAGTCGCCGCTCGCAATGCAATAGCGCGTAGCCGGATGCTGACGTGACCGCACAAGCGGTGGCCACGCTAGATTCTGATGACGGGAGCACCGTCAGCCATGCGTCCTACTTGCCGCCATCCAACATTCCGTGGCACATGTGGCAGGTGAAGCGACGGACCATCCATGTCCATCATCATTGACCTCACATCCACCGACACCGCGGAGGTCAGGGACTCCTCTGAGGATGAGTAAGGCATGGGAGGCGGCAGGGCATGGTGTGCCAACTGGCCGGTTCGTCTCCCGTGTTCTACTCTTCCTCACCGGAGACCGCACGTTCATTTCACGGGTCTTGAACCCCGCCCCTATACATGGAGATCGCATATGGAGGACGTCGGTCGCCATCATAGAATAGGTTTAGGATCGGGTTTCTTTTATTTTCCTGTCCTATAAAAGTTCAAAATGTAATGAAAATCTGCCATATTTGCATGAATCTCGTCCGGTGTATATGAACTTTCACAATAATAGCAAGATATATTGTAGGAGTATGAAAATATATGGAATGATGATTCGTTTTTGTGTGTATAAACTTTGAAGGTTTAACCCGAGACAAAACTAACTTGCGAAGTAAATAAACACATAGGGTCTACATACACAATTTAGCTTAGGCACTCCAATAGTACGTCCACTACACCTTCACGCATTTCACATCTTTCTACATCTACGGGAACCTACGAAATGGTTAACGTAAATTGCTTATCTCTCCTCCCTGATTTTCATGGTGATGGGCCCCTCCCTACCCCCAATCTCCAATCAACATCCCACATTTCACATTACATTAATTATGTAAGTGGGATTATGTAGGTATAGCATTACTCGTCCTAAAAAACCAACTAAGCCAACCTCCCAGCATATCACGTGGAAAAAGACCCGGCCACGCCGTTTTAGTCGGGATTGCCGGATTACTAGTAGTAGTATTGATGGATCATGCAAAGCACCAAGTTTAAAAGGGAAAAAGGCGGTACACTCATAGCACGCCTGCTGCGGTCGCATTGTGCCCCTCACACGGTCGGTCCTGCACACGGCTCACGCAAACGGAATGCGCTTTGGCTTGCCTCTTCGCTGACACGTGGGACTGCACTTGGAGAAACCGACCATGCGCCAAACTCCCCCGCCCACCATGTGAAAACCCCCCCAAATCCCAAATTCAACCGCCCTTCGGCCAACTAGCCAATAATATTCCCCAAACCCCCTCCCCCTTCCCCCTCCACACCATTCGCTCTGCCAAAGCCGCCCTCCCCGCCGCGTCGATACATCAGCGTCGTGGTTCATTGAGGGGACGCACAACGATCCTCTCGCTCCCACAGTACGCTCTCATAGACTGCCATCCTCTAGCCGCGCCGCCACCGTTGGCGATGTTCTTGTGGAGACTCACGGCGGTCGGCTTCTCCCACTGTACGCGCATTCTAGACTGAGGCCCTATGCATGTCAGAGTAGTGCTGAATGTTAGCTGATAGACACTATTAATCTCACTGTTTGCCAAAGTACTTTACAGTCAATATGCTCTGCTTAAGAAGCTTCCTTGCCATGTTCGTCACTCAATCTGCTTAGCTGAGATGGCATGCCACGCCCGGTTAGTTGCTAAAATATCCTGTCGTATATTTATTGTAATGTAGATTGCCATGGTCTAGTAGCCAATCTGTTAGGTGAAATAGCTCTACACCGTTTTATACTTGATCTTTGTTGCTGAGATGGCCTTTGATGGATGTGTGCTTGGCCTCATTGACTGCTGAAACAGCCTGCCATAATGTAGCACTCAAAGCTATTTGCTGAATTAGCTTTACATATATTTCATTACTTAGATCTGCTTGTCCAAATATCTTGCCATAGCTTCAGACATCGACCTAGGTATTTTTTTTCTAGACTTCATAAAAAATCATATATGTTTTTCCTATAATATCTAGTAGAAGAACTAATTTGTATGTCTAACAGATGGACATGACTTGGATAACTTATGCTCAAAGATTCTTCGTTGCATATTTTAAGGGGGTTGAAAACTTCATGAACTTTATCAGAGCTGAGTACAGTGGTCCAAAATCATATGTGCTCTGCCTGTGTAGCAGTTGTATGAATTCAGTTACAAGACCCCAGTCAACTGTGCAAAATCATCTACACTTGCATGGGATGTCGATCACACATACTAGGTGGGTTCATCATGGTGAAGCTGTGAACGTCAATGTTACTGACTATGTGGAAGCAGAAGATCAACATCTTGATCTGCCTGATGCTCAGGTGGAAGAGGAGGAGGAGGAGGAGGTGGTGGTGGTGGAGCTAGTGAGTTTGACCAACATTGAAACAATGCTATGAAATGCTCGTGCATTTCGTGAACTTTCACCTGCAGAAGAAAAATGGTGGGCCCGCGTGTTGGAACAATGCAACATGGATGTCACCCCAGGAAATAAGCTGTCAGTATTCTCAGCTATGGTCACCTTTCTTCAGGTGAAGACATCTGAGCGGATGACCAACAAATCATTCGATGCGATGTTGGCTGCTTTCCGCAAATCTTTCCTAGATGCGTCTGAGCTGCCACACACCTACAGTAAACTGAAGAATTTCCTTTGTGCAGTTGGAATTGGATATGATATGATCCATGTCTGTAAGAATAATTGTGTTCTGTTCCAGAAGGATTATGCCAACTTAAGTGAATGCCCAAAATGCAAATCATCAAGATGGACATATGGCGATGCTGTGAAGAGGATTCCTCATAATGTTCTGAGACATTTTCCCATTATACCAAGATTGCAGAGGTTGTTTCATGATGCTGAAACAAGAGAGGATGTACTATGGCATTCTAGGAACCAGGAGTATAGAGATCAGAATGTAATGAGCCATCCATCTCATGGTAGTGACTGGAAAAGCTTCAACCAAAAACACAAAAGTTTGCGGCTGACCTGAGAAACATTAGACTTGTCTTAGCTTCAGATGGATTTAACCCATTTGGCCACCAGAGTGCCACATATAGCATGTGGCCAGTGCTTGTTATCCCTTACAACATGCCTCCAAATGTCTGCACCAAAGAATCAAACTACATGACGGCCTTGCTCATCCCAGGTCCAAAAAGTCCTGGAATGATTTTGATTTATTCATGGAGCCTCCTGTGGAGGAACTTCAACAGCTATGGAGGGGTGTTCTCACTTAAGACCTATATAGCAGCCCGCCAACTGATTTCTTTCTGTATGTTGTTATAATTTGGAGCATCCATGATCATCCAGCTTTGGGCACTATGTCAGGGAGAACGACACATGGTTATAATGCATGTGTTCGCTGTGACAGGAATCCGCTGTCATACACAATACTTAGCAAGATTTGTTACATTGGACACCACTGTTTCCTTGCCAAGGACAAGCCGTGTCCTACAAAATACCGGAGATATGTGTTCAATGCAAAGCATGAAAACCGTGATGCGCCAAAGAGGCTCACCGCCGATGAGTTGCAAGTGGAATTAGAGAAGATCAGGCATATTACACCAGGAAACCATCCTGATAATGGTAGCAGGAAAAGGAAGCGTGGCAGGGCAGAAGAGAGATTATTGTTTACCCACAGGTCCACTTTGTGGGACTTGGAGTATCGGAAAGATTTGGATCTGCGGCATAATCTTGATGTGATGCACTTCGAGAAAAATATATGTGACACCATTATCGGCACACTTCTTAATATTGAAGGCAAGAAGAAAGATACCTTAAAATCTAGGATTGATTTGACACACCTGGGTATCAAGAAGGATTTGCAGGTGGACGATGAAGGTAAACCACGGGATATGGCACCAGCTATGTACGTCTTGGACAAGGTTAGAAGAAAAGAATTCTGCGAGGTCCTGTCATGTGTGAGATTCCCACATGGATTTGCTTCCAACCCTGCAAGGAGAGTCGGTGTAGATGGAAACAAGGTACAAGGGTTGAAAACTCATGACTGCCTGATACATCTCCAACATATCTACTTTTCCTAATGCTTTTCCTCTTGTTTTGGACTCTAATTCGCATGATTTGAATGAAACTAACCCCGGACTGATGTTTTTTTCAGCAGAACTACCATGGTGTTGTTTTTGTGTAGAAATAAAAGTTCTCGGGATGGAACGAAACTTTGCGAGGATTTTTTATATCAATAAAGAGAATTTATAGAGCCAACATCCACCGGAGGGGGCACCTGGGTGGGCACAAGCCACCAGGGCGTGCCCCCTCCAGGCGCGCCCAGGTGCGTTGTCCCACCTGGTGGCCCCCAGACCCTGAAAAAGACGCTATAAAATTCTATTTTTCCATAAAAAATCAAGGATAAAGAATTATTGTGTTCCACAATACGGAGTCGCCGCCGTCTCCTTTTCTTCATCAGGAGGCCAGATGTGGAGTCCGTTTGGGGCTCCGGAGAGGGGGCTATTCGATCTTCATCATCACCAACCCTTCTCCATCGCCAATTCCATGATGCTCCCCACCAGGAGTGAGTAATTCCTTCGTAGGGTCACTGGTTGGTGAGGAGTTGGATGAGATTCATCATGTAATCGAGTTAGTTTTGTTAGGGCCTGATCCCTAGTATCCACTATGTTCTGAGATTGATGTTGCTATGACTTTGCCATTCTTAATGCTTGTCACTTTGGGCCCGCGTGTCATGATTTCAGATCTGAACCATTTATGTTATCACCATTATATCCATGTTCTAGATCCGATCTTGCAAGTTATAGTCACCTACTACGTGTTATGATCCGGCAACCCCGGAGTGACAATAGCCGGGACCACTCCCGGTGATGACCGTAGTTTGAGGAGTTCATGTATTCACCGTGTGTTAATGCTTTGTTCCGGTTCTTGGTGACCCACAAGTATAGGGCATCAATTGTAACTCTTTTCGATAAGTAATAGTGTCGAACCCAACGAGGAGCAGAAGGAAATGACAAGTGATATTCAGTAAGGAATTATCTGCAAGTGCTGAAATTGTATGTAGCGAGTAGTTTGATAGCAAGATAATTTGTAACGAGCAAGTAACAATAATAGTAACAAAGGTGCAGCAAAGGTAGCCCAATCCTTTTGAGGCAAAGGACAGGCCAAAACGGTCTCTTATGAGAAGCAAAGCGTTCTTGACGGTACACGGGAATTTCATCTAGTCACTTTCATCATGTTGGTTTGATTTGTGTTCACTACTTTGATAATTTGATATGTGGGTGGACCGGTGCTTAGGTGTTGTTCTTACTTGAACAAGCCTCCTACTTATAATTAACCCTCCCGCAAGCATCTGCAACTACGAGAGAAGTATTAAGAATAAATTCTAACCATAGCATTAAACTTTTGGATCCAATCGGTCCCTTACAAAATAGTGCATAAACTGGGGTTTAAGCTTCTGTCACTCTCGCAACCCACCATCTAATTGCTACTCCACAATGCATTCCCTTAGGCCCAAATATGGAGAAGTGTCATGTAGTCGACGTTCACATGACACCACTAAGGGAATAACGACATGCGTACTATCAAAATATTGAACACATATCAAGTTCACATGATTACTTGCAACATGATTTCTCCCGTGACCTCAAGAACAAAAGTAACTACTCACAAATGATAAACATGTTCATGATCATAGGAGTATTAAATAGCATAATGGATCTGAACATATAATCTTCCAGCCAATAAACCATATAGTAATCAACTACAAGATGTAATCAACACTACTAGTCACCCACAAGCACCAATTATAATTCCGGTAACAAGATTGAACACAAGAGATGAACTAGGGTTTGAGAGGAGATGGTGCTGTTGAAGATGTTGATGGAGATTGCCCTCCCCAAGATGGGAGAGTTGTTGGTGATGATGATGATGATGATTTCCCCCTCCGGGAGGGAAGTTCCCCTGGCGGAATCGCTCCGCCGGAGGGCAAAAGTGCTCCTGCCCAAGTTCCGCCTCAAGCTGTGGTGCTTCGTCCCGAAAGTCCTCCTCTTTTTTTCTAGGTCAAAATGACTTATATACCAGAAGATGGGCACCGGAGGTGGGCCGAGGAGGCCACAAACCACCAGGGCACGCCTGGGGGGCCTGGCGCGCCCAGGTGGGTTGTGCCCACCTGGTGGCGCCCCTCTAGTGTTTATTGGCTCCAGTATTTCTTAAATAATCCATAAAAAATCTCTGTGAAGTTTCAGATCATTTGGAATTGTGCAGAATAGGTGGCCTAACGTAGCTTTTCTAGGTCCAGATTTCCAGTTGCCGAAATTCTCCCTCTTAGTGCGTTCCTTGCAAATTTTGAGAGAAAAGGCATTAAAATTACTCCAAAAAGCATTATTATGGATAAAAAATTATAAATAACAGTAAGAAAACATGATGTAAAATGGACGTATCAACTCCCCCAAGCTTAGACCTCGCTTGTCCTCAAGCGAAAACTGAAATCGAAAAACATGTCGACATGCTTTGAGAGAGAGGTGTCGATAAAAACAAAATACGGGCATAGAAGCATCATGTTGATTATTATATCAGCAACAACATTAAACATAGGACTTTTATCATAGAACTTTTATCATATACTTCTCATGAATAAGTAATGGTTCATCACACAATCGAAGTATAAAGCAAAAAACTCTATTAGAAACCAACAAACTATGTTCTCAGTCAACTTTGAAACTACAATTCATCATGTTTCCAGGAAGGGCCACGTGTTGGAGCCTTTAGGCAAGTCCACATACTCAACCATCATATAGTCTTCCATGATTGCTAACACTCACCTCATACCCATGAGCAAAATGTTTCAACTGGACACATAGAAAGATAGGGGCTTATAGTTTCGCCTCCGAACATGCTCACGTCAAGGGTGATGCCAACAATAATAACTCATGCTATCTATATTCAACTGGACATATGTGCCTAGATCTTTCCTCACCACATGATGCTTGCCAAAAGAGAAAAGTAAAAGGAATAGAGAGAGAAACTTTGACTCTTTGCATAGAAAGTAAAAGATAGGCCCTTTGCAGAGGGAAGCAGAGGTTGCCATGCGCTTATTTGTTTGTATGCTCAATCCCTTAGTGTAATAGAACATCATGTTGTATTGCCCTTTAAGATGACAACCTTTATTATGCAGCATCTCGCTTTTATTCTTTGTCATCCAAGTTCGTACAACGCTCAATTTTCTCTTACACTAAATTAACTCACACTTTTAGAAGCAATTTTTATTGCCTTTTTGCACCGATGACAACTTACTTGAGGGATCTTGCTCAATCACTAGGTAGGTATGGTGGACACTTGAAAAAGATTTGGGTTTAAGGGTTTTTGGATGCACAAGTAGTTTCTCTACTTAGTGCGGAATTTTTGGCTAGCAAAGATAGGGGCAAGCATCGTATGTTAAAGGATCTATGACAATATGACTTCTATGTGAATATAAACAAACATAAATCATTAAGTTGTCTTCCTTGTCCAATGTCAACAATTTTGGCATATAATATTTTGATGAGGGCTCACAATCACAAAAGATTTCTAGGATAATACATCTATATGTGAATCTTCTCTTCCCTTATTAATTCTTTCATGAGTTGCATCATTGACTAATGATATGTTTGTCAATCTCTAATAAAATATTCTACTTATACTTTTCCTTATGTGGTGCCATCAACTACCATAGGATTAGTATATAATCTTATTGATTTATTTCCTTTCTTCATTTATTTCCTTTCTCTTTTTATTTCTTTATTTGCAACATGAAAGCAAAAACTCAAACTAACTTTATTATATAACTTGCACACATTACAAGGATAGATCACTAAGTAAACTCTGAAAGAACAAAGGATCAAACTAAAAAGATAATGGGATGATACGATACCGGGGCACCTCCCCCAAGCTTGGCGAAAGCCAAGGGGAGTGCCCATACCCAATACTCAATTCTCCTTTGGTGGTGAAGAAGATGATGGTGGTGATGAGAAAGTGCAGGGTTTCCCTTTTGCTTCCTCCAGCTTCTGACGGAGAATAAAATTTTCCATCATTAACTCAGAATTATCTATCTCTAGTTTTATTATCCTCTTGCATAACGCCTCCATGCTCTCATCCTTGAACCGGGAAGGAACCGATTCTTCTTCTTCTTCTTTGGAGGTCCAGCTATAGTGCTCCTCATCCCCATAGGACTTAGGGTTTGCGGTGAGATCAGCAATATAGCTCTCACCCTTGGAGTTTTTGGAGGACATATTGTCAGATCTATACAAAAAATAGCAAGAAATGAGAACAGAGGATTTCTCTGTGATACGCTGATCAACAGGTTCTGGGAGTATATATATATATTTTTTATCTTGGATGACAAGTAAATGGTAGAAAAACGGAGTACGGAAGGTGTCCCAGGTGGGCACAACCCACCTGGGCGTGCCTGGCGCACCCTGGTGTCTTGTGCCCACCAAGGGACGCTTCCTGGAATTTTCTTTATTTCCAAAATTTTAAAATATTCCAAAACTGATAAAAAAATATTTTGATGGATTTTTCGGAGTCTGTTTACTTACCGTATCACGTACCTCTTTATTTTCACGATTCTGGAGTGTTTCGGAAGGACTCTTTTATGTGTTCTTCCGGTGTCGAAGTTTGGATAATATTACTTTCAACATTGATTGGCGTACCTGAGATATAATGCTTTATTCGTTGCCCATTGACAACCTTCGGGTTAGTACCTTCGGAGTTATTTATTTTGATGGCTCTAGACCGGTAAACCTCCTCGATGATGTAAGGGCCTTCCCATTTCGAGAGGAGCTTTCCTACAAAAAATCTAAAACGAGAGTTGTACAAAAGAACATATTCTCCAACTTTAAACTCATGCTTTTGAATTATTTTGTCATGCCATCTTTTAACTTTTTCTTTGAATAACTTTGCATTCTCATAAGCTTGGGTTCTCCATCTACACCAATATAAAAAGACCCAAATGGGCAGATCCAGACCATCTCGACCATCAAATCATGTTATCTAGCGGTTCAAATCGCTCCAATGTTGAGCACCAAACACGTTTAACGCTTTAATTACCCACCACTGCCATTGGTTATAAACACGTTTTGACTCAACGCTATCCTTTGAAATCTGCCATGTAATTAATAGCCTACCATTCCCGTGAAAAAGTAATTGATATCGTACCAAATACCAATGTGTAAAAGATATATCTTACCTAATATAACGTGCAACTAATATCCTACCTAATATAAATGTGCATTGCACGTACATTATTACTAGTTCATCTAAGGAGTTTATATCAAATAGCCTCTTTTCACCAGCAAGTTTGAAATCATAGTTGAGTTCTTTAACTACCCAATATGCTTTATGTTCTAACTCAAGAGGTAAATGACAAGCTTTTCCATAAACCATTTTATAAGAAGACATACCCATAGGATTTTTATAAGTTGTTCTATAAGCCCAAAGTGCATCATCTAATATCTTAGACCAATTCTTCCTGGGCCTATTAACAGTCTTTTGTGAAATTAATTTTATTTCTCTATTGCTAAGTTCAACTTGACCACTAGACTGAGGATGATAGGATGATGCAATTCTATGGTTAACATCATACTTAGCAAGCATCTTACGGAAAGCACCATGAATAAAGTGTGAACCACCATCAGTCATTAAATATCTAGGGACTCCAAACCTTGGGAAAATAACTTCCATAAGCATTTTAATAGAGGTGTTGTGATCAGCACTACTGGTTGGAATGGCTTCTACCCATTTAGTAACATAATCAACAGCAACCAAAATATGTGTATACCCATATTAGAGGAAGGAAAAGGTCCCATGTAATTATATCCCCAAACATCAAATGGTTCAACAGCAAGTGTGTCGGATTTCGGATTCCGGCAAAACCCTTGAGGTTCGAACACTAGGGTGCGCACGAAGATCTCTCCTCCCTCTAACTCACGCCCTCACCGCAATCTCAAGGCTTAGCGCGTCGAACTCGCAGAACAAAGGGACACAAGATTTATACTGGTTCAGGCCACCGATGTGGTGTAATACCCTGCTCCAGTGTGGTGTGGTGGACTGCCTCTTGGGCTGACGATGAAAAGTTACAAGGGAAGAACGGCCTCCTGAGGAGAGGTGCTCTTGTGCTTGGTGAGTTTATGTGGATGCCTTGGTGTAGTGGATCTGGTCCAAGATTAGATGATCTCGTCTCTTAATGAGCCGATCCCATCCCCCCTTCTGCCATGGTGGCTAGTCCTATATATAGAGGCCCGGGTCCTCTTCCCAAATATTAGGCGGGAAGGGATCCCACAACAGCCAATTTGAAGGGGGACAGCTAGTACAAGCTATCCTGACAAAAGATGGTCTACGCCTGCCAAAGGCTCTGGTGATGACATCGTCCTGGGTTCCATAGTGACCTCCATCCTGCCGTCCTGCTGGTCTTGGTCTTGTTGCACCGATATGGAAACCTTTGCTTGATGCCTCGGGACTCCACGCCTGCGCTTGCCTCTTTAGCACCAAAGGCTAAACGAGGACACTGCGCGCGCTGGCGCCCGCCTGGTGCCCGCCTGGCCTTGGTCCTCATGGCTTGCGTCACAGGAACCTCATGAGGTGCCCCTTGCCTTGATCTCTCTGCCCCTCACGAGCCAGCCTGGTGAGGCCTCCCCCGAGGAGGTCTTGCATCGTCCGCCCCACGAGGCTTGGCCCCTCGCGAGGGCCTTGAGTGTTTGCTGGTGAAGATGGGTCGTACAGGGCCGCTGGTGGAGCCACGCCGTGGGCCCCAGGCAGTCAAGTCTGGGGACCCCCATTCCTAGGACGCCGACAAAGTGAATAGTTCATAGGCATTTCTTGACGCTCCCTGATATTACCTATTCTTTGACATTCATCACAAGAAGAGACAAACTTACAGGCATCCTTGAAGAGAGTAGGCCAATAAAATCCAGTTTTCAATACCTTGTGAGCAGTTCTATCTCCAGCATGATGCCCTTCATAAGCCTCAGAGTGACATTTCCGTAGGATTTGTCCCTGTTCATGCTCAGGTATACAATGTCTAATGATACCATCTACTCTGAGGGAGTCCTGGATTAGGGGGTATCCGGACATCCGGACTATATCCTTTGGCCGGACTGTTGGACTATGAAGATACAAGATTGAAGACTTCGTCCCGTGTCCGGATGGGACTCTCCTTGGCGTGGAAGGCAAGCTTGGCAGTATGGATATGTAGATCTCCTTCCTTGTAACCGACTCTGTGTAACCCTAGCCCCCTCCAGTGTCTATATAAACCGGAGGGTTTAGTCCGTAGGACCAACAACACACAATCATACCATAGGCTAGCTTCTAGGGTTTAGCCTCTTCGATCTCGTGGTAGATCAACTCTTGTACTACTCATATTATCAAGAATAATCAAGCCGGACGTAGGGTATTACCGCCATCAAGAGGGCCCGAACCTGGTTAAACATCGTGTCACCCACCTCCTGTTACCATCCACCTAGACGCACAGTTCGGGACCCCCTACCCGAGATCCGCCGGTTTTGACACCGACATTGGTGCTTTCATTGAGAGTTCCACTGTGTCGTCACCGTAAGCAAGGATGCCTCATCTTGTTGTTAAAAACAACATTACCGCCGGGGGAGCCCTGGCTGTCGGCCAAACTCTCTGGCTAGGCAGTTTCATCATGACCGCCCGTTCGGCTGCTGCACCGACGATGACTTCTCGAGTCATCGAAAACAACCTCCACGTCGGCTCAAAATTTGCCGAGCAGATGGATCCAATGGAGCTCTCATCCCTAAACGAGCTCTTGGATCGCATCGCTGCCTTGGGAGTCACTACGGACTATGATCGGATTGGGCTTAAACCCGATCAGAGGGAGATTAACTCTCCACCGGTCACCCATCATATTGCGGTGGTGGAGGAACAATGCGACGATTCTTCCTCTATCTTGAGGACTAACTATATCCGAATTCCTGAGCTCTCCGAGCCGGATACCCGTTTACGGGAGGACATCACCCAAGCCCTGAACCTAGAGTCAGGCGGCGGGCCAGACTTATCGGGCAACATCCCGGAACCCAAACTTCCAAGATTGGAAACTCCTCGGCCCCTGGGTCTCAGATCGGGTAAGGGTTCGGACTCAAATCCACCCCCCCCCCCCCCCAAACATAAACGATCTTTCCCACATCAGGCAAGCGCCCCAGGAAACAGTAAATCATTATTGGGCCAGATTCCTCCTTGTGATGAACAAGGTTAAGGACTGTCGCGAGGAAGACGCAGTCTCATTTTTCTGCAATAATTGCACGAACAAGGGAATCCTTAACGCCATAAGTCGCCGTGACATATCACGCTTCGCTGACTTGGCGTCTATAGTATGAAAGTACTATGCGATGGAAAGCGCCTGGAAAACCGAAACGAAATTTTGGGATAATCCGGCTCCAAATATACACCCTGTCCGAAGTAAAAGGGTGCACTCATAAGACACCCGAGTTAATTACAAAGAAGCAAAAACCCTCTACAGGGCGTGGAACCGTATTGGAGGGATGGCTCAACGGACCCTGCAAAATTCATAGTACAGCGGATACCATACCAATACACAGCCTTAGAGCATGTTGGGTACTCCGACAGGTGGCCAAAAGTGGTGAGGATCTTCTCATCCCAGATGCCACAGAGCACCATCCCGGGGATAACAATACAGTATTAACATTCTTTGAAACCTTCGCATCAAATAATAGGCGCAACCGAACACTCCGCAGCCTTGTCGAAATCTGCCATGTGGCAGCAATAAATCCATGGAGTGACATGACTATTATCTTCAATGCCAGTGACGAACCTAAATTCCGAACAGCCCGAGCACCAGCTGCACTGGTCCTCAGTCCAATTATGGACGGCTTTCGACTCACCAAAGTACTCAAGGACAGCGGCAGTGGATTAAACCTCATCTATGAGGAAACTCTTCAAAGAATGGAAATAGACTGGAACCGCATTGAGCAAAGCAGCACAACCTTCAGAGGAATCATCCCCAGTCGGGAAGCATGCTGTGCTGGGAAAATTACACTAGATGTGGTATTCGGCATGCTGGAGAACTATAGGTCCGAAGAAATTACATTCCAAGTGGCCCCATTCAGTAGCGGATACCACGCCCTTTTAGGGCGGGAGGCGTTCACGATCTTCCAAGCCATACCCCATTACGGGTACATGCAGCTCAAAATGCTCGGGCCCAACGTAATCATCACTCTCGCTAGTGATCCGGACACAGCACTCCGCGCCGAAAATAAAACAGCCGCATTGGCCCTCGAGGCATTATTCGAAGCCCTTTCGGTCGAGGAATTAACTGCGCTATGCTCCACAGTGGACAGGGACGACATGATACTTGACAAGAGATCCAAGTCCACCTCTTTTAAACCAGAGGATGAAATAGTCAAATTCCAAGTCCACCCAACGGACCCTACAAAAATAGCCTCCATCGGGGCACAGTTAAACCCCCGCCGTGGACGCCGCACTATGATAGTTCCTGCGCGAGAATTGGGACATATTCGTCTGGAACCCCTCAGACATGCCAGGAATCCCACGCAGGCTAGCCGAGCACAGTCTTAATATTCTAAAGGGATTCAAGACGGTCAAGCAGACTCTTCGGCGTTTCTCTGAACCTAAGAGACAAGCTATGGGAGAGGAACTAGCCAAGTTATTGGAGGCCAGATTCATTAGAGAAATAAAACACCCGAACTGGCTAGCAAACCTGGTGATGGTACCAAATAAGGACAAATCCTGGCGCTTATGTGTCGATTTCAAGGACCTCAACAAGGCTTGCCCAAAGGATCCCTTCCCCCTCCCCCACATTGATCAAATTATCGATGCTACCGCAGGACTCGATTCATTGTGTTTCCTCGACGCATACTCCGGCTACCACCAAATCAAGATGGCGGAGTCCGACCAAGCCGCAACGGCATTTATCACACCATACGACCCCTTTTGTTTCAACACAATGCCTTTTGGGCTCAAAAACGCTGGCGCAACATATCAGCGCATGATCAGACATGTCTAGAGAAACAGATCAGCAAAATAGTAGAGGCATACGTAGATGATGTGGTCGTCAAAACCAAACACGGCGACTCTCTAATAGACGACTTGAGGCTCACATTCGACAACCTCCGAACATACGACATCAAGCTCAATCCAGAAAAATGCGTTTTCGGTGTACCAGCCGGAAAGCTCCTGGGTTTCATTGTCTCCAGTAGAGAAATTGAAGCAAATCCAGCCAAAATCCAAGCTCTGTCACAGTTGGCTATCCCAACGGACCTCAAACAAATCCAGAAATTAACCGGATGTGTGGTGGCTCTAAGCCGCTTTATCTCCCGCTTAGTAGAAAAGGCATTACCCCTTTATCGCCTCCTTCGGCGCATCGAACACTTCGAGTGGACGGATGCTGCCATGGCTGGATTGGAAGAAATAAAAGCCATACTGGCAACCAACCCAATCCTGGCCGCGCCAAACATCAGCGAACCAATGCTGTTGTACATTGCAGCAACTCATCAGGTTGTAAGCGCAGTGCTCGTCGTCGAACGAGAAACGGACGGACATAAATTCCCCCTTCAAAAGACGGTATATTATGTATCCACTATCCTCACTCCATGCAAATCATGGTACCCACACTATCAAAAGATAGGCTATGCGGTATTCATGGCATCCTGGAAGCTGCGACACTACTTTCAAGAGTGTTCAATTACAGTAGCCTCGGAAGTTCCACTTAATGATATTATAAACAACTGCCATGCCACGGGCCGGATTGCCAAATGGGCCATTGAGCTCCTCCCGTTCGACATAACATACAAACCCCGGCGAGCCATTAAATCGCAAGTATTGGCCGACTTTGTCACCGAATGGACGGAAGCCGGACTCCCTAAAGAGTACGGCGCATACTCCAATTGGATCATGCACTTCGACAGGTCCAAAATGCTGGATGGTCTGGGAGCTGGCGTCGTCCTGACGTCCCCAACCAGAGATACAGTTCAATACGTACTATAGATACTGTATACAGACTCCAACAACACAGCTGAATACGAAGCCCTGTTACATGGTCTTTGGATGGCAGTTTCCATGGGCATTCAACGCCTGGAGGTGCGTGGGGATTCGAACCTCGCAATATCCCAAATAAATGGAGACTTCTATGCCAAGGATCCAAAAATGGCGGCCTATCGCAACGCCGTCCTAAAGATGTCAGCTCGGTTCGAGGGGCTCGAATTTCACCATGTGGCTCAGGAAAACAATCAAGCGGCGGATATCCTCCCCCGCATCGGTGCAAAACGCGATGCGGTCCCCCCCAACATCTTTGGAGAGGTTGTTTAAGCCATCCGTGGTATGGGAAGGGGACACCGGTAACAATAGTCCGGACCCGGCCAAAATGCCCGATACCGAACACTCTGACATAATCGGAGGCTCTGCCACCGAAATAACACCTTCAGCCCACGTAATAATGGCCATCATCGCCCCGTGGAAAGAACCATTTCTAGCCTACCCAACTAGGCAGGAACTTCCCGAGGACCAAAATGAGGCACGCTGCATAGTGCGGCGATCAAAAGCCTACTGGGTCCACGAGGGAGAGCTGTATAAAAAAAGCACTACCGGAGTCCTTCAAAAGTGCATCTACGAAGAGGAAGGGCGGAAGCTTTTGGCAGAAATTCACGCCGGACTCAGCGGCCACCACGCTGCAGCCTGGGCCCTTGTAAGCAAGGCCTTCCATACAGGTTTTTATTGGCCGACGGCCCGGGTAGATGCACAGGACTTGGTCCAACGCTGCGTCGGTTGCTAGCTTTTTGCAAACCAAAGCCACATGCCTCCCACCTCCCTCCAAACAATCCCCATTACCTGGCCCTTCATGGTCTGGGGGCTTGACATGGTTGGACCCCTTAAAGGGGAACCCATGAGAAAAAATACTTACTGGTCATGGTGGATAAATTCACCAAATGGATAGAAGCCAAACTTGTTAAAATGGCCGAATCCAGACCGGTGATAGACTTCATATCCGGGGTTGTACACTGTTATGGCGTCCCCCACAGCATCATCACTGACAACGGCACAAACTTCACGGCCGACGAGGTAAATCTCTGGTGCAGCAACATGGGCATCAAGCTCGATTATGCTTCTATCTATCACCCACAAACCAACGGCCAAGTTGAGTGAGCAAATGGTCTTATCATGAACGGAATCAAACCCAGATTAGTGCCATCCTTAAAGGAGTATAACACGCACTGGATAGAGGAGCTCGACTCCGTACACTAGGGGCTGCGGACCACGCCGAATCGTACTACCGGATACAGATCCTTCTTTATGGTGTACGGCACAGAGGCGGTTCTGCCCTGCGACATAATTCATGACTCACATCGAGTGCGCATGTATGAAGAAAGAGAAGCCGAGCTCGATCGGCAGGACAGTCTGGACACCCTGGAGGAGGAGCGCGATGTGGCAAAAGCCCATTCCGCATTCTATCAGCAACAGGCTCGAAGATACCAAAGCAGAGAAGTACGGGCCAAAACTTATAACGTTGGCGAGCTAGTTCTACGCCTACCGGAGAAGAAAAAGACCAAGCTCGAGCCCAAATGGGAAGGTCCCTTCATTATTAACCAAGTTCTGACCGGTGGAGCGTACCGTCTGCAGGATGCATCGAATAATCGACTTGAGCCGAACCCATGGAACGCAGCCAGGCTCTGAAGATTCTCCGCCTAGTGCCGGACTCTATGTTTGTCTCCTTCCTCTGTCCATTTTTTGCATATACATTATCTGTCTTTTCTCTCTTTCTTTCTTTTATTCTTTCTCAAGACCTTCAAGGGCCAACGTGTGCCTTGCTTGCACACTATTGATGCGTTAACCGCGCTCATTATACCTGGGGGCTTCTTACACTGAAGCTTAATTGTTTATCTCAGCTTCATGCCCCGCACATGTGTTATTCTTCCGTGTGTACCTTTTCTTCGCCATTATATGCATCGATATGACTTAAGTTTTGGCCAAGCTGGGTTGCCTGGCTCTTGTATTTATGCCCTATGTTCCCGTTAATTCGGCTAGGGCATAAGGGGAGCACCTCTGCGATTGTTACTGTCGGGTCAGCTGGATGTGTACCTCAGACTGGGTGAAGCCGAAAGCTAGCGTTCTTAAGGGAATATTCGGTCAGTGAACAAAAGATGATTTTTATTTATTTTCCATATGTGCCCCCAGATGTTTTTGCCTGCGTCTCCTCTAGCAGTTCGGGCATGCACTTTAGGGCATGCGTACCCAGGGAAAGGAACCCTTAATGGAACTATTCTCCCTGGAAGATGTTTCTTACTACCCATGTAATATAACATAACTAGTTGGGTACTTGTCTGTTCAAGCACTAATGACCCCTACGCCTGGTTTCCATGCATACCCCGGTTCTTATATAACTGAGTGGGTATTCGGATACACTCCGGACTATCGGGTCCCATGGTTGAAGCGAAAAGGTCCGTCATGACAAATGATTTACAATCCAGCTAGAAGGCATTATACATGTCAATTTAATTACATAGTCATGTAGACTGACTAAATTCCTCTTCTATACCATCCAACAGGCTGTCTAGCCTACAATCCTGTTGGGAATACTTTGCGGCTAATTCTACTTGCCCATACACTAAGCTAATGGGGATCTGTTTCCCATCGGGCCCCATAGGTCCGACCTCGGCAATGTGGTTTGGGTCAGCCTTGGTATACCGCGTCTTCACCATGGCCCAGGCTTCCCTGGCACGTTGACGGCAGGCCGATATCTTCCATAATCGGAAGCGCCGCCGTGCTCCCTTGAGCTTCTCCGCAAGCTCTCCAATGCCTGCTGGCAGGGAGATGGATGGCCACAAGGCCTGGGCAATACTTTGCATCACCTGCCGAACTTGTTCGTGCAGCCGTGAGAGCTCGGGTAGAAGATCACCCGCAGACCCGGGCATCTCCTCCATGGAACGACCCGTCAGCATACCTGCAGACATAACTCTGTTAGAAGGCTTCTTCGCCGCATTCTTTTAAGGGTTCGTTCAAGCACTTACTGAAAATGCCGCGTCGAAGCCGCTTATTCTCCTTCACGGAGTCTGCAAGCTGGGCTCGAACATCTTTCAGTTCCATGCTCAGCTTGGTATTGGCGTCTTGGAGATTGTTTTTCTCCCGCATGACCTTAGTCAGCACGCGTTCGCCAGCCCTTAGCTGTCGTACGACATGCTGGTCCTCCGGATTCTCTCTGGAGTCATCTGCAATATCTATTGTTAGATCTGCAGCCATGTCGCACACTATATGGTACCTATCGTTCTTTGCAACAAATATTACCAGCTGGGGACTTTTCAGGTTCCTTCAATGCGGCGACGGCGGCCCGAAGTTGGGTCTTGCATTCCTCCAGCTCCTGTGACAGTCGAGTATTCTTCTCTGTAAGAACCTGCACAATAAATGATCCTTAAATCAGTTGTGCCAACTATTTCAAGTCTCAGGGGCTACTGATATATATACTCATCAAATTTTCTTACCCATACATCCTTTACATACTGGTCCGTGGCTCTGGCTAGACCATTTTGAGCAGCACGGATGTATGCATCTCCTTAGTTGAATGCATCAAATACCTCTCGGGAGAAACAAGCGTCACGGAGTACGGCTCGACGACGCCTGTGATTCATGGCGCTCTCCACTTCGGAATTTGTTGCGGATATCTTATCTGCATCCTCTGTAGAAGGAGTATCCGACGTGTGCCTCGTGTTATCTTCCGCCTCTGTGTCCGGCCCTGGAGCCCGACTGGTAGAGGCGTGATCGGCGACCTCTCCGGATATTGTCCGACGAGCGTTCTTCCTTCTAGGAAACACGGGTGTTATTATGTTTTTAAAGACGACAACCACGGAGTGAGGTGTTGCATCATACCTCTGCGCCGGCGTCTCCGTCCGGGCCGCCTTCCTTTTTAGCCTGTCCGGCTTTGAAACCCCTTGTTGGCGAGTCGCCGCGGGCTCGGCATGGCGTCCCGAGGGCCTTCCCTATAAAACACCGTTTGTATACGGTAGGTGAAGTGCATAAAAGG
The DNA here is from genome assembly GCF_003073215.2 of Triticum urartu. Lineage (NCBI taxonomy): Eukaryota > Viridiplantae > Streptophyta > Magnoliopsida > Poales > Poaceae > Triticum > Triticum urartu. Next base: position 419,132,462 of record NC_053024.1, read on the forward strand.
AAATCCTTTTCAAAGATTGGGACTCCGGTCTCATGTACCTACGAGGCTGGGAGTAGCCCAGGGTAGTCGGCTATAATGGCCACCATGGCGTCATCACAGCTTAGCTGATAGAAAAATCCTATCAATCAGCTCCACGAATATGTCCGGATCCTCTTTGAGGCCGGGGTCGAGGACCCGTTCAGGATCCTCCGGTGGTGGAGGTGGGCTATTGATCTCCCCTACCGCCTTACGTAGTTCCTGCGATGAAACGGCAAGGTAAATATTTATCATGAAAACAAGGGTAGGATGGAAGTAAAAAGAGAGGAAGCTCACCCAGCTTTGAGGGTTGTTCATGGAGAATCCATCCCGTGGCTTGATGCGGAGGAACTCCTCCTATTCCCCCTTATACAGATCGGATAGAATTTTTGCTAGAGAAGCATCTGAGTCCGGTCCCTTGCGCCCGCAGCGAGTGGCATCATCTTCCCCGTTGAAGTGCCACATGGGGTGGCCTCTATATTGAAGTGGCTGCACCCCCCGCATAATGCATATTGCCATAATCTCGGTATGGTCAGTCCTGATTTGGCCAGCAACTTTATCCGGACCATCAGATAAAATATGTCTCTATCATCTTCCTCCTGTGGGCTCCGTGGGCGCCAGCTTAGGCGTTTCTTCAAAGGGGCATTGTCAAACTCAGGAAGACCAATCCGGATAGGATCCGGGAGAGGAACATCCTCCATATAAAACCACTCCAAAGGCCAGTCCTCGGACGTATTTTTCGGGGTACCGGATAGGTATCCGGTCCCGGCGATGCGCCATACTTCGGCTCCACCCACTTGATATATTGATCCCCTCTGTGTATGGGGCATAAGGCAGAACAACTTCTTCCACAGCGCGAAATGAGCTTCGCAACCCAGAAGCAGCTCGCAAAGGGCTACGTAACCAGCGATGTGCAGTATGGAGGCAGGGGTGAGGTTGTGCAACTAGAGGCCATAGAACTCCAGGAGCCCTCGGAGAAATGGATGGATTGGAAATCCGAGTCCCCTTAACAAATAAGGGACAAGGCATACCCGCTCTCCCTTAGAGGGGTTGGGAAAGCTCTCCGCTTGCTCCTCGCCATTATAGGTGGCGAGCCCGGCTCGAACCGGGACCATATACGCTGGAGGGAGGAATCCCTGGGTCTGTAGCTTCACTAATTGGCGGTGTGGGATGGAACACTTCTCCCAATCTCCGGGCTTGGGGCTGCGGGAGTGAGAGGAGGAGTTGCGTTGGCCGGCCATGTTGGGATGGATTTTTTCGGGCGCGCTCCGATGAATGCTCGCTGAGGGAGGATGGTGTGGTTTGGATCTGAGGATCCTCATCTATTTAATAGACAGTTCATTCACATAGATGGGGTGGTAAATGTAAAAACACCCTGGCTCCTCACATTCGCTTGACACATGGAAGATGGCCATTAGTGGACGCAGAAGCCAAGAAGCGCAACATTTACAAGAAGCCGGACACTATTTAGCAGGTACTCGGAGTTTGAAGAAGAACCCGCCTTGCAATGCCGAAGACAATCTGCGCGCGGGACTCATCATCATTGAAGCCTGGTTTGGGGGCTACTGAGTCCTGGATTAGGGGGTATCCGAACAGCCGGACTATATCCTTTGGCCGGACTGTTGGACTATGAAGATACAAGATTGAAGACTTCGTCTCGTGTCCGGATGGGACTCTCCTTGGCGTGGAAGGCAAGCTTGGCAGTACGGATATGTAGATCTCCTTCCTTGTAACCGACTCTGTGTAACCCTAGCCCCCTCCGGTGTCTATATAAGCCGGAGGGTTTAGTCCGTAGGACCAATAACACACAATCATATCATAGGCTAGCTTCTAGGGTTTAGCCTCTTCGATCTCGTGGTAGATCAACTCTTGTACTACTCATATTATCAAGAACAATCAAGCAGGACGTAGGGTATTACCTCCATCAAGAGGGCCCGAACATGGGTAAACATCGTGTCACCCACCTCCTGTTACCATCCACCTAGACGCACAGTTCGGGACCCCCTACCCGAGATCCACCGGTTTTGACACCGACATACTCCTTCTTTATAAAGATGTGGGTCATCCCAAAAGTAATGTCTTAAATCATAGAAGAATTTTTTCTTTTGCTGGTATGTAAAGCTAGGTGGTAAATATTTAGCAACAATGTAATTAGCATAGCCAGCATACCACGGAGTACTATGAGAAACATTTATTGCACCTAACTGCTCATCAGGAAAACTATCGTCAATAGGTAGTGGGTCATCAAGCACATTTTCAAGCCTAGACAAATTATCATCTACGGGGTTCTCAACTCCTTTTCTATCAATGATATGTAAATCAAATTCTTGTAACAAGAGAACCCAACAAATAAGTATAGATTTAGCATCTTTCTTTTCCATAAGATATTAAATAGCAGCATGGTCTGTGTGTATAGTTACTTTGGAAACAACAATATAAGATCTAAATTTATCACAAGAAAACACCACCGCTAATATTTATTTTTCAGTAGTAGCATAATTTCTTTGAGCACTCTCTAGAGTTTTACTAGCATAATGAATAACATTAAGTTTCTTATCAACTATTTGTCCTAGAACAGCACCAACAGCATAATCACTAGCATCACACATAATTTCAAAAGGCAAATTCCAATCAGGTGGTTGAACAATAGGTGCAGATATTAAGGCTTTCTTGAGTGTTTCAAAGGCTTTTAAACAATCATCATAAAAACAAATGGAATATCCTTTTGCAAAAGATTAGTGAGAGGCCTAGAAATTTTAGAGAAGTCTTTGATAAATCTCCTATAGAAACCAGCATGACCTAGGAAACTATGAATACCTTTGATGTCCTTAGGACATGGCATTTTCTCAATTGCATCAACCTTAGCTTCTTCCACTTCAATACCTCTTTCAGAAATTTTATGACCCAAGACAATGCCTTCATTAACCATAAGGTGGCACTTCTCCCAATTCAAGACAAGATTTTTTTGTTCACGTCTCTGCAAAACTCGCTCAAGATTGCTTAAACAATCATCAAAAGACTTCCCATAAACAAAAAAGTCATCCATGAAGACCACAACAATCTTTTCACAAAATTCAGAGAATATAGCAGTCATACATGTTTGAAAGGTAGCAGGTGCATTACATAAGCCAAAAGGCATACGTCTATAAGCATAAGTTCCAAAGGGAAAAGTCAAAGTAGTCTTTTCTTGATCAGGTTGAGAAACAGGTATTTGTGAAAAGCCAGAGTATCCATCTAGGAAGCAGAAGTGTGTGTGCTTAGATAATCTTTCAAGCATTTGATCAATAAAAGGCAAGGGGTAATGATCTTTTCTAGTTTCTTTGTTTAATTTTCTGTAACCAATTACCATTCTATAGCCTGTAACAATTCTTTGTGGAATAAGTTCATTCTTATCATTAGGAACAACAGTAATACCTCCTTTCTTAGGGACACAATGAACAGGACTTACCCATCTACTATCAGCTATAGTATAGATTATACCTTCTTCCAGAAGTTTTAAGATTTTCGTTCTTACCTCTTCCTTCATTTTTGGATTCAACCGACGTTGGTGATCAACAACGGGTTTAGCATCAGGTTCCATATTAATTTTGTGCTGACATAGAGTGGGACTAATGCCCTTTAAATCATCAAGAGTATATCAAATAGCAGCCCGGTGCTTCCTTAGAACTTTCAGTAATCTTTCTTATTCATGTTCTGAAAGGTTAGCACTAATAATAACAGGATATATCTTCTTTTCATCGAGATAAGCATATTTCAAAGTGTCTGGCAATTGTTTTAATTCAAACACAGGATCACCTTTAGGTGGAGGAGGACCTCCTAGAGTTTCAATAGGCAAATTATATTTAAGCAGAGGACGTTGTTCAAAGAAAACCTTATCTATTTCATTTCTTTCATGCATATGTAAATCATTTTCATGGTCTAGCAAATATTGTTCTAAAGGATCAGTAGGTGGAACAGCAATAGAAGCAAGACCAATTAATTTATCCTAACTAGGCAATTCTTTTCCATGATGATTTCTACTAAACTTGGAAAAGTAAAACTCATGAGACTCATCACCAAAGCTAACACCAACAGTTTGTTTATTACAATCTATCTTAGCACTAACTGTATTCAAGAAAGGTCTACCAAAGATAATGGGACAAAAGTAATCTTGTGGGGAACCAAGAACAAGAAAATCAGTAGGATATTTTATTTTCCCACACAAGACTTCAACATCTCTAATAATCCCAAATGGTGATATGGTGTCTCTATTAGCAAGTTTAATAGTAGCATCTATGTGTTCTATCTCAGCAGGTGCTATGTCTTTCATGATGTCTTCATATAAAGTGTAAGGAATAGCACTCACACTAGCACCCATGCCACATAAACCATGATAATAGTGATATCCTATTTTAACTAAAATAACAGGTGCGGGAGTCCTGGATTAGGGGGTCTCCGGATAGCCGGACTATATCCTTTAGCCGGACTGTTGAACTATGAAGATACGAGATTGAAGACTTCGTCCCGTGTTCGGATGGGACTCTACTTGGTGTGGAAGGCAAGCTAGGCAGTACGGATATGTATATCTCCTCCTTTGTAACCGACCTTGTGTAACCCTAGCCCCCTCCGGTGTCTATATAAACCGAGGGTTTTAATCCGTAGGACAACATACAATCATACCATAGGCTAGCTTCTAGGGTTTAGCCTCTCCGATCTCGTGGTAGATAAACTCTTGTACTACTCATATTATCAAGAATAATCAAGCAGGACGTATGGTTTTACCTCCATCAAGAGGGCCCGAACCTGGGTAAAACATCGTGTCCCCTGCCTCCTGTTACCATCCGCCTTAGACGCACAGTTTGGGACCCCCTACCCGAGATCCGCCGATTTTGACACCGACATTGGTGCTTGTGAGAGTTCCTCTGTGTTGTCGCCGTTAGGCTTGATGGATCCTTCGATCATCGATAGCGATGCAATCCAGGGTGAGACTTTTCTCCCTGGATAGATCTTTGTATTCGGCAGCTTCGCACTGCGGGCCAACTCGCTTGGCCATCTGGAGCAGATCGAGAGTTACGCCCCTGGCCATCAGGTCAAGTTTGGAAGCTTAAACTACATGGCCGATATCCGCAAAGACTTGATCTTCGACGGATTCGAGCCCCTGCCTAGTGCGCCGCACGACCACGATGAGCATGATTTAGCTCTGCCATCGGACAGTGTCCAATAGATCGCACCGGCAACCGCTCCGACCCTCAATTCGGAGCCAGCTGCGCCTTCCATGGGCAGGTGGATAGACCTTCCCACGGAGGTTGCACTCTCATCTGTGATCGAGCCGAGTATCGACCTTACCCTTCATGAGAGTCGTGGCGCCGAACTACCAGATTCCTCCCCGGCCACGGACTCCCAATCTGATTGGGCGCCGATCATGGAGTTTACCTCCGCGGATATCTTTCAGCACTCGCCCTTCGGCGACATACTGAACTCATTAAGGTCTCTCTCCTTGTCAGGAGAGTCCTGGCTGAACTATGTCTGGCAGGATTGGGATGCAGATGACGAAGAAATTCGCCGCCCACCCACCACCCACTTAGTAGCCATTGTCGACGACTTAACCGACATGCTCGACTTTGACTCCGAAGACATCGACGGCATGGACGACGATGTGGGAGGTGAAGAGGAACCACTGCCCATCGGGCACTAGACAGCCACCTCATCATATGATATATACATGATGGACACACCCAAAGAAGGCAATGACGATGAGACAGCAGAGGATGACCCCTCCAAGAAGCAACCCAAGCGCCGGCGTCAGCGGCGCCACTCTAAGTCTTGCCAAAGCAAAAGCGGTGACCACGGCACAGGAGAAAATAGCACTCCGGACAGTGCCGAAGACGACAACAATCCCCTCCAGCAAGATCTGGGGCAGGAGGATGGAGAAGCCAGCCCTCCAGAGAGAGCGGTAGACGGAGAGGCGGAGGATGATAATTACATGCCTCCCTCCCAAGACGAGGCGAGCCTCGACGATGACGAATTCGTCGTGCCTGAGGATCCCGTCGAACAAGAGCGCTTCAAGCGCCGGCTTATAGCCATGGCAAATAGCCTTAAGAAAAAGCAACAGCATCTTCAAGCTGATCAAGATTTACTAGCTGACAGATGGACTGAAGTCCTTGTGGCCGAGGAATATAAACTCGAACGCCCCTCCAAGAGTTACCCAAAGCGTAGGTTGCTACCCCGACTGGAGGAGGAAGCACTCAAACCTACATCTTCAACATATGATGCGGCGGACCGGCCACCTCGTGGCCACGATAGAGAGGCATTTCAGCCAAAAGCTCAGCCCGCACCCCGCTGCCACTCAAATAAAAATGACAAAGCACGGGGAAACATGCTTGACCTGCGAGACGTATTGGAGGACAAAACAAAACATGCAAGATCAATCTACGGATCACGAGGCCACGCCACAACGCGAGACGATAGCCGTCACACTAGATACAGTAAAAGTAAATCCGGCTGGGCCGAACACAGCGTGCAAGACTCATTTGAGCTGCGTTGCGATATAGCCCAGTAGAGAGGCGCCCACACCCCCTATGCTTCACAAACGAAGTAATGGATCACCAAATCCCAGAGGGTTTCAAACCCGTAAATATCGAATCATATGACGGCACAATAGATCCTGCGGTATGGATCGAGGATTTCCTCCTACACATCCACATGGCCCGCGGTGATGATATACATGCCATCAAATACCTCCCACTCAAGCTCAAAGGACCAGCTCGGCATTGGCTCAACAGCTTGCCAGCAGAGTCCATTGGTTGTTGGGAAGATCTGGAAGCCGCATTCCTCGACAACTTCCAGGGCACTTATGTGCGACCGCCGGATGCTGATGGCTTGAACCACATAATTCAACAGCCAGTGGAGTCGGCCAGGCAATTCTAGACACGGTTCCTAACAAAGAAGAATCAAATCATCAATTGTCCGGATGCAGAAGACTTAGCAGCTTTTAAGCATAACATCCGCGACGAGTGGCTCGCCCGGCACCTTGGCCAGGAAAAGCCAAAATCTATGGCAGCCCTCACAACACTCATGACCCGCTTTTGTGCGGGAGAAGACAGCTGGCTGGCTCGCAGCAATAACATATCAAAGAAGCATGGTACTTCGGATACCAAGGATGGCAATCGCAGGTCATGTCGCAACAAACATAGGCGCCGCATTAACAGCAACAATACCGAGGATACGGCAGTCAATGTCGGATTCAAAGGCTCTAAACCCGGTCAGTGCAAAAAGCCATTCAAAAGAAGCACCCCGGGCCCGTCCAGTTTGGACCGTATACTCGACCGCTCGTGTCAAATACACGGCACCCCAGACAAGCCAGCCAACCACACCAACAAGGATTGTTGGGTGTTCAAGCAGGCCGGCAAGTTAAATGCCGAAAACAAAGATAAGGGGTCACATAGCGATGACGAGGAGGAGCCCCGGCAGCCGAACACCTGAGGACTGAAGAGGTTCCCCCCACAAGTGCGGATAGTGAACATGATATACGCAACCCACATCCCCAAGAGGGAGCGGAAGCGTACGCTAAGGAACGTATATGCGTTGGAGCTAGTCGCCCCAAAGTTCAACCCATGGTCCTCTTGTCCGATCACCTTCGATCGCAGGGACCACCCCACTAGTATCCGTCATGGAGGATTCGCCGCACTGGTCCTAGACCCAATCATTAACGGATTTCACCTCACTTGAGTCCTTATGGATGGCGGCAGCAGCCTGAACCTGCTTTACCAGGACACAGTGCGCAAAATGGGTATAGACCCCTCAAGGATCAAACCCGCAAAAACGACCTTCAAAGGCGTCATACCAGGTGTAGAGGCCCATTGCACAGGCTCAGTCACGCTGGAAGTGGTCTCCGATATAGTCCCGTTCCGTAGTGGCTATCATGCACTGCTCGGGCAAGCCGCATTTGCGAGATTCAATGCGGTACCGCATTATGCATACCTCAAGCACAAGATGCCAGGACCTCGGGGGGTCATCACAGTTAATGGAAACACAGAGCACTCTCTCTGCACGGAGGAGCACACTACGGCCCTCGCAGCAGAAGCGCAAAGCAGCCTCTTAAGGCAATCCACTAGTTCGGAGATTAAGGACCCGGAAACCTTCAAGAGCGCCCGGAGTAATCGGCAACAAGATCGCCTGGCACGTTCCGAGCTCGCATAGCAATGCGGCCCCCACCCCGGTCCCAGCCAAATGGTCAAATCCGTGCCAGGCATACATAATTACGCATTAAAAATACCATGGGCACAGGTGGGGAGGGGGCACGACTACGGCTTGTATCATTCAGCTTTAACGCACCTTCTTGAATAAACAATGCATAGCACTAAGACTATTATTGCATTCTTCTTTTATATATATATTTATATATATATATATGTTCATTCATGACATCCAGCACCCGTACACTATGGTACGGCAAATACGCCAGGGCTTAAGCATACCCCATAATACGACATGAGAAGTACGAACACTTTCGATAGTGCGGCACCCCGAACTTATAGCACTATATGCATCAGCTACGAATCATGTCTTGGGTCAATAGTTGAGTTTGCCCGGCTCCCATGTTTTGGTACCTTACGTTCCGCTATATCGGCTAAGGTAGCATTGGGAGAACTACTGCGATTATGCCCCGGTTCTGCTGGGCTAAGCACCTCAGTAGAGAAAGCTAAAACTGACTGTCATGATAAGGCGAGAGACTGGTCGCTGTTCGAGAGGTTTCGAGTCCCTAAAGACTTATGCCGCTTAGAGCGAGGAGTCGACTTTGTCCGTCTTAAGGCGTGTATAGAGCCCCGAATTCGGCCTTCCGAATACTAGGGGCTTCGCCAAAATTTAAAATTATAAAATTCTATGGCTAAGTGAGAGTGATAAAGCATTATAGTCCGATTGCCTTGTTCGTTGTGCTGAGCACCTCCCTCGAAGGACCCAAAAATGGGAACAAGAGTGCTCAGGTTTATCCCGAACACCCTAGCACTCGTGGCATGGGGGCAGAAGCCAACGACTAGCCATCTCTCAGATTTGATAAACAGCCGAACAGAAGGTAATATTTTAAATTCAAACAAGCGTTGCATAGCGCATATGAACAAGTTTTCATAATACAGGATCACATGAGCAAGTTCATTCAAATATTACTTCTTTCGCACACTCGTCCGCTACAAGACGGGCACCCTTCAGGACACCCTCATAATACATCTCGGGATGGCGATGCTCCTTGCCCTGCGGCGGCCCCTCCTTCACCAGCTTCACGGAGTCCATCTTGGCCCAGTGCACCTTCACGCGGGCGAAAGCCCGGCGTGCACCTTCGATGCAGACAGACCGCTTGATGACTTCCAGCCATGGGCAGGCATCCACAAGCCGCCTCACCAAGCCGAAGTAGCTGTTGGGAAGGGCGTCGCCAGGCCACATCCAGACTATAAAGCCCTTCATGGCCTGTTCGGCCGCCTTGTGCAGCTCGACCAGTTGCTTCAGCTGGTCGCTCAAAGGCATCAGGTGTTCGGTCCCAATATACTGAGACCAGAACAGCTTCTCCGTCGAGCTTCCCTCCTCGGCCTGGTAAAACTTTGCGGCATCTGACACGCTGTGGGGAAAATCTGTGAATGCTCCTGGAGAGCTCCGGACTTGGTTAAGTAACAAGTAATTTACTTTCACATGCTTGCTTTGTATATTGAATGCCTTACCCGCCGCTATCTTCCTCATTGCCTCAACCTCCTGGAAGGCCTTGTGGGCTTCAGCCTTGGCATTCTTTGCGCTCTCAAGGGCCGCGGCAAGCTCAGACTCTCGCGTCTTCGGGTCAAGCTCCAACGCCTCGTGCTTCGTCACGAGAGCTTGGAGCTCTTGCTGCACCTCGCCCACCCGTGCCTCTTGCTTTTCCCGCTCGGTGCGCTCCTGGGCTGCTTTGTTTTCAGCCTCGGATAGCGCTTGCTTCAGGGCCACCACTTCAGTCGTGGCCCCTGGCAAATTCATGATGATCCTATCATTTTGCAATCGCATCTTTTATATATATATAGACTAGGTATTACTTACCTTTGTTCTCCTCGAGCTACCTCTTAGCAAGGCTGAGCTCTTTCTCGGACCTGTCGAGGTCCTGCTTTAGTGCGGCGACCTCCGCAGTGAGTGCGGCAGAGGTCAGCAGCGAAGCCTGCATACGCATATAGACATACTTATGTTAGACTCCTGCAGATATTATTTGATCTTCTATTCGGCTTTTCTTTGTGAACACCAAACAGAGCATCAAGGGCTACTGTCTATGCGGTAATATTTTATATTTTAAATACTTACCTCAAAGCATGTTAGAAGGCTGGCACAGGCTTCAGTCAGTCCGCTCTTGGCGGACTGAACCTTCTTGATCACCGCACTCATAATAGTGCGGTGCTCTTCGTCGATGGAAGCGCCGTGAAGCACTCCCAGTAGGTTGTCCGGTGCCTCTGGATGGACAGAGGTCACCGGCATGGGCGTCTTACCATTTCTGTAAGGGGGCCGCCTGCCCGAGTCCGGAACCACTGGAGGTTCCGGTGCGGTGTTCGGCTGAGAGCCGAGCTTGGAGCCCCCAGGAGCCTTGCTCCCTTTGCTCCTAGAGTCCGGAAGGTCGCCTTGAGGCGCCTCCGGGACTGTCTCCCCCTGGCTCAGTGCCCCTTGAGACAACACCTCGGCATTGTCCGTAGGGCAAGGGGAGGAGGCGGTCGGAAGTGGATCGCTATCCATATCTGACGAATCCAAGGAGCCGTCCGACGAGGATACGTCGATACGGTCTTGGGGTGGTCTGCATAATCATATTTGGCGTTAGGAGAAGCAGTGCGACAAAGGAATGCTATGAGTTACTCTGGTATCAGAATACTTACGACTTCGCCAGGGGCTTGGCCCTGAGCAGCCACTCATCTTCGCCTTCGGCGGCGGTGGTGGAGCAGTCCAGAAGGTGAGTCCTTCCTTTCTTGGACCCTTCGGCCTCCCCGGTTGGGGAGGCCTTCCTTTTCTTGTCTCCCCCGGCTGGAGGGGGAGCATCTTCATCTTCCTCCTCCTCATCTTCATGGGAGGAGTGCCTCGCGGAGTTATCGGACGATGAGTCCGATACCACCTGGCGCCGGGAACTCTTTTAGGTTCCCTTGGCCTTCTTCTTGGTCTTCTCCGGCACCATATAAGGAGCCAGAGTCAGCATCTTTGTCAGGAGAGCGCCCGTAGTGTGTTCGGGTAGAGGGGGCGGATAGTAGATCTGCTCCGGTGCCTCCACCCAGTCCTGTTAAAGGCATGAGAGCTCAGACCCCGCACAGGGTTAAGCTATGGGAAATAAATATCCTGCCAAATGTGCAGAACTTACGGATTCGCAGGGCGCTTCGTGCTTAGCCCGCGGTCCTCGGTGAGAGAGGGAGGGACCTCGACGCCCTTGAACAGCACCCTCCAGACGTCTTTATGCGTCGTGTCGAAGAGCTCGCTTAGAGTCTGGTGCCAGGCCAGGTCGAACTCCCATAAGTTGAAATCCCGTTGCTAACACGGGAGGATCCGGCGGAAGAGCATGACTTGGACTATGTTGACAAGCTGAAGTTTCTTGCTTGTCATGTTCCGGATACATTTCTGGAGTCCGTCCAGCTCCACCGATGAACCTCAGGACATGCCCTTCTCCTTCTAGGAAGTGAGCCGTGTGGGGATTCCGGATCGAAACTCGGGGGCTGCCGCCCAGTTGGTGGCACGCGGCTCGGTGATGTAGAACCGCCCCGACTGCCACCCCTTTATGGTCTCCACGAAGGAGCCGTCGAGCCATGTAACATTGGGCATTTTGTCCACCATGGCTCCACCGCATTCCGGCTGTTGGCCACCCACCACCTTCGGCTTGATATTGAAGGTCTTCAGCCACAAGCCGAAGTGGGGCTGGATGCGGAGGAAGGCCTCGCACACGACAATGAACGCCGAGATGTTGAGGATGAAGTTCGGGGCCAGATCGTGAAAGTCCAGCCCATAGTAGAACATGAGGCCGCGAACAAATGGATGGAGGGGAAACCCCAGTCCGCGGACGAAGTGGTGGAGGAAGACCACCCTCTCGTGGGGTTCTGGGGTAGGGATGACCTACCCCGCGGCTGGCAGCCGGTGCGCGATATTCGCGGCTAAGTATCCAGCTCCGCGTAACTTTTTGATGTGCCCCTCCATGACAGAGGAGGCCATCCACTTGCCTCCCGCTCCGGAAATGTTTGGAGAGAGTTCAGGAGGAGGATGCGGACTTGGGTGCTAGAGCTCGAGTGCGCGAGAATGGATGAACAAGGAGGAAGAAGGCGTGGGTAGAAAAAGGAGAGATCTTATCCCTTTATAAGGGCGGACTAAACTATGCGCCTCCACTAGCCTGGTAAAACTCGCTTGTCCACCAAGCGTCGTAATTGATGGCGCGGTTAGGTTACCCACGTCCGTATTGATGAGAATCTCGTAATAAGGGGAACACGATCTCTGCTTTGACAAGACGTGTCAAGAAACCGCCTCGCGTTATGTGCGGGGTTGGTTAAAGAAAATCGGTTCAAATAATTACCGGGTCGTGGCATGATGTCATGCTGCCAAAATGTGTCAGCAAATTAGATTTGTGGAAATGTAATTCTCTCTATGGTGGTATGTGGAACTTATTTTGCAGGGTCGGACACTATCCTTGTATTCAAACTCTTCTGTGGTGTATTCGGAGGAGGAACCCGCCTTGCAATGCTGAAGACAACACTGCGCGCCGGACTCATCGTCATTGATGCCTGGTTCAGGGGCTACTGAGGGATTCCTGGATTAGGGGGTCTCCGGACAGCCGGACTGTTGGACTATGAAGATACGAGATTCAAGACTTCGTCCCGTGTCCGGATGGGACTCTACTTGGCGTGGAAGGCAAGCTAGGCAATATGGATATGTATATCTCCTCCTTTGTAACCGACCTTGTGTAGCCCTAGCCCCCTCCGGTGTCTATATAAACCGGAGGGTTTTAATCCGTAGGACAACATACAATCATACGATAGGCTAGCTTCTATGGTTTAGCCTCTCCGATCTCGTGGTAGATCAACTCTTGTACTACTCATATTATCAAGAATAATCAAGCAGGACGTAGGGTTTTACCTCCATCAAGAGGGCCCGAACCTGGGTAAAACATCGTGTCCCCTGCCTCCTGTTACCATCCGCCTTAGACGCACAGTTCGGGACCCCCTACCCAAGATCCGCCGGTTTTGACACCGACAACAGGCATGCCAACAACAGGTCTATGTTTAACTCTTTTATCAGGTTTAGCAATTCTAGCAGCTTCGTCACAGAAGTAAATAACATGCCCATCCATATCTTCCTCTAGGAGATCTTTAACCATAGCAATATGAGGTTCAACTTTAATTTGTTCATTAGTTTTAGGTGTTCTAATATAGCTTTTGTTAACCACAGTTGAAACTTTAGCATGTTCCTTAATCCTAACAGGGAAAGGTGGTTTCTCAATATAAGCAAAAGGAACAACTGGATCAACATTATAAAGTATAGTTTCTTCTTTAACTGGTATTGGTTCTCTAATTTCTTATTTAATAGGTGGGTGGTATTTAAACCACTTCTCCTTAGGGAGTTCAACATGAGTAGAAAATGATTCACAAAAGGAGGCTACTATCTCAGAGTCAAGTCCATATTTAGTGCTAATCTTTTGAAAAGCATCAGTATCCATAAAAGATTTAACACAATCATACTTAATTTTAATACCTGACTCTTTACCTTCGTCGATTTTCCAATCTTCAGAGTTGCATTTAATTCTTTCCAAAATATCCCGCAAGAATTCAATAGTCTTCTTCATAAATGAACCAACACAATAAGTATCAAGCATGGTTTGATCATTACGAGAAAGCCGAGCATAAATTTTTTGGATAATAATTTATCTTGAGAGCTCATGATTGGGGCATGAATATAACATTGACTTAAGCCTCCCCAAGCTAGAGCGATACTTTCTCCTTCGTGAGGCCAAAAATTATATATATATAATTCCGATCAGGATGAACTAGATGCACAGGATAATTTTTTTGGTGGAACTCCAATTTCAAACAATTCCAATTCCATGATCCAATATCATCACATAGCCTATACCATGCTAATGATTTTCCCTCCAAAGATAAAGGGAAAACCTTTTTCATCACTTCATCTCTGGGTAAACCTGCAAGCTTAAACAATCCACAAATTTGTTCCGCATATATCAAGTGCATATCAGGATGTTCGGTTCCATCTCCTGCGTAAGGATTAGCTAGCAGTTGTTCTATCATACTCGAAGGAATTTCATATTCAATATTTTCAGTAGGTGCAGTACGTTGAGGGGTAATTAATTGTGGTTCCGTACAAGGTGAAGATACCTCGAACAAACCCCTCAAGGGATTGTTTTCCATAGTAACAAGTGACAATAAACTTCAGCACACTATATAAATGTTTCCTTACAAATTCCACTTAACAAAGGCGCTTCACTCCCGGCAACGGTGCCAGGAAATATCCTTGATGACCCATAAGTATAGGGGATCAATTGTAGCTCTTTTCGATAAGTAAGAGTGTCGAACCCAACGAGGAGCAGAAGGAAATGACACTACTAGGGAAAACCTTATACACAGAGGTATAGCAGTAGCGTTGGTCAAAACTCGGCGCTAGCGCTACTTAGTAGTACCGCTTGTTGCAAAACCACGCTACAACCATTGTTTTAGCAGTAGCGTGTCTTCACGGAAAAGCGCTACTACTAAAATTCCCTCACTAATGCCGGTAGGCTAGGAATAGTAGTAGTGGTTCACCCAGAAGCACGCTACTGCTAAAAACTTTGTAGCAGCGCGTTTATGCTGTAGAGCGCTACTGCTATGAAAAAGAAAATAAATAGAAAAATAAGTAGAAAAGTAAATGAAAATGAAAGAAATAGAAAAAGGAGAAATGAAAAAAAGAAAATGTAAAGAAAACAAAAGAAAAAGAAAATTAAAACAGAAAGGAATAGCTGTAGCGCGTTTCTCTGGAACACGCTATAGCTATCTTAGCTATAGCGCATTTCGGCAAAACATGCTACTGCTAGTTTGACTCAAATCCCCGCAGCCCAGGCTCAAAATTTCGCTAAGTCCTTTCCCCCCTCTCTACTCCCGGCCCCCCTATCCCCCAACTGCTCCATCGCAGCCGTCGCCATGCCGCCTTTGACCACACCGCCACCGCCCGAGGCCACCTTCGACCACACCGCCGCCGCCCGCCGCCTTCGACCACACCGCCGCCGCCCGAATCCGCCCTCGACCTCACAGCCGCCGCCCGAGGCCATCATCGACCTCACCGTCGCCTCCCTCTAGCTCACTGCTGCCGCCCTCGACCTCACCGCCGCCGCCCGAGCCAGAGCCTGCCCTCGCCGCCGACCGTAAGGCTCTGCCTCTCCTGTCCCCTACCCTCCTCTCTCTCTCTGCTAGGGCAATTCATATATATGTTGATACTGTGTTGATGTTCATATGAACCCGAGGTGTTCATATGAACCCTAGATTTTTTTAGGGCAGTAGGCATTTTATAGCATTTAGGAAAAATGATTAGCAATTTTTTTAGGAAATTAGCTAGGGCAATTTTTATGAAAATACATAAACAGTAATTCCATTTAGCTTTAAACTAATAGAGGGTATATAAATAATGGTAGCATTTATATTTAAATTAATAGAGGCTATAAACAAAAAACACTTAGCTATAAAAAAATATTTGGACTATGGACTTGAATATTTTTGAAGAAATTGGGTGTAGGTACTAAGCTCTTGCCGTGGAAATTTTGGTGAGGTCAGAAGGGTTAGAGAAAATGGAGTTCCTAGACTTTTAGCTTTAGACAAAAAACAAAAGTATTTAGCTATAAATAAAAAACAGTAGCTATGGCATATAGCTATAAACAAAAAACAGAATTGTTTTTCTTTTCAATAACTTGGTCAAACTAATTGTTGCTATGTAAACAAAAAACAAGACTGTTTTTATATGATATATGTCATTGATGTTCATTTGCATATTCCATTATTGTTGATTATATCTTTTCATTGAAGTGGCCATGTTATATGCAAATTCCTCAATAGTGTTTGCTCATGTTATATCTTTTCATTGAAGTTGTTCGATTGTGCCCAAGTGGCTTTGTTGTTTCCACGGAATGATGCTGAGTGGCCTATGTTTTTCCGGAATGTTGATTCATTTCTGTTCCGGAAAATTTCAGGTTCTCGATTTGTCCACTTTTTAGCAAAGGTCATGCCGAAATTTTCCATGAATTTCGGCATGACTTGTGCTACAAACTAGGACATATTCAGTGCCCGGGATTTGCCGCACCAGGAAGGAGTCAACATTCCTGTAAAACAATAGGCCTTTTTTATGTCATTATTCATTTTATTAGGTCTAGAATTAATTGACTAGATTTAATCATAGGAAACATGGCTAGCAATGATGAAGGACAGGGTTCTGGTGATTGAGACGACGTCTACCGGGCAGCAGACGAATTTTTTAGCCTTGCCGACGATCAACCGGTGGCATCGGGGACTGAGATCGACACGTAGACCGGTGCTGAGACTGAGACCGGTGCTGAGACTCAGACCAGCATCGAGACCGGCGCTAAGACTGAGACCGACGCTGCCTCGGGGAGCGGAGCCGGTGTAGAACCGAAAGAAAAGAGGCAACGGCTTCCTAACAAACTCAGGACTACTAGACTGGTGGTCACGGAGGTGGACGACGGCAATTTTGAGCCAAAGGTGCCCGAGGAAGCACGTCGATGCTACGACAATCAAATAGGCTGCATCGTACGGACAACCGCCACCATCAGCGATGAGAAACTACAAAAGATAGAAAATATGAGGAGCTCCCTCCTAAAGAAGTTTCACCAGATATTCTTGTTCCCGGACTGGAATGAGAAGGATTATGAAGATCCAGATGAGGACCCAGCAATGAAGAAGATAAACAAACACGCCATGACAAAGTTTAGCGACGCGTTGGCCGCCTGGAAAAATCGAGTGAAAGCAAAGATCATCGACAAGAAGGAACCCTACTCCGAGATTGTAAAGGATAATCCGACAATCATGGAAGAGCGGTTTCAAATATTCAAGGAGGCTTGCGAGGCCGAAGCTACCAAAAAAAAGTCTAAGTACATGAAGGGGCTTCAAGAGAGGAACATTGGGAGCCACCACCTCGGAAGCTGTGGTTACGGCGGAAAGAGGTCCAAATGGGCCAAGGAGGACGCGGAAGCCGCGAGTCTGGGCATCCCAGACCCCTTGGCGGATTTCACCGTCCCGCAGGAGCGTGACGTCCTCAGGGCCCGGCACCGTTGGGACCCAGTGAAGAAGGTTTATGAGACAAAATCGGTCATTACGGAGTTCATGAGACTGCTGGTAATTTTAGTTTCTGATCAATTTGACTGCACGCGTTAGTCATATTTGTAAACGATCCTTGTGCCTTTTGCAGAGAGAGCAGCACTGGATTGCGGCCGAACGCGACTCACTGTCTGAGGCATTGGCAAGGCCCAAGTGGGACACTCCATTCAACCGGGCGTTGAACATATTGAAACGACAACCGGTGGATACTCGGCCGTCGTATGGATGCGTGCACGGTGTAGGAGACGGCGCCACGTGGAAGAAGTACTACCGTGAGATCACGAAGGAGAGAAAGGAAAGACGGAGGTTAACTGAAGAAAACATCGACAAGAAGGTTGAGATTGCAGTTGAGAAGAAATCATCTCAGACAATCGCAACAGCGGTAGCTGCCGCAAAACAGGTGGTTGCAGATTTGTCTACTTCCTTGGTGACGGGCGTTTTCACTTGGACAAGGCAAAATCCAGAAAAAAAATGCAGAGGACTTTCCCCTTGCTGACTTCTTGGGAGCAGCTCGACTAGCGTTGCACCAGCACCTGCTCCCGCACCGGCTCCCGCACCGGACGTTCTCGGTGGTGCTTCGTCTTTGGCTGAGCTCGACGCCCTCACGGTATCTGTCACACCGGCCCCTTCAATATAAATGTATAATCTCCCATTTTCATTGCCTTTCGGATGTCTCACGTCGCAGACTTTTCTTTGCAGGCCGACAAAACCCTGTGCTCCATATTGATCAGCAACCAGAAGGTGGACGTGGGGAAGGTGACGATAATGGACCCGAAGGAACCATTGTTCCACAGCTGTCCGATCCCCCCGAACGTCTTCAAGGTTTCCGTGGATAGTGTCAAACTGGGCCACGAGAATTTGCATCCTCCAATACTAGTGGGGGATGACGACGAGACTCCGTGGCAGCTTGGTGATTGTTGTAATGGGTGGGTCCTGTTGTGGCCAAAGAGGCTGCTTCGTCTGGAGGCAGCCGGGAGCACACCCATGAGCACGCAACCTCAGCAAGGTATGAACATCAACACCCCACCTACCCAATTAGCGTCGGGTGTCGGGTTGGGTGATAGCGGACGGGGTAAGGAGGAGGCTCCATTAGTCGCTGATGACATCGCCATGGATGAGGATGAGGACGATGATGGCGCTGAACAGTATGTCTATACTGGTGCCTCCTCAGGGTTTGAGCATCATGAGTCGGTGCCTGAATTGCCGTCTCAACGTATTATGGACGACCTTCCGGTAGTAAAGAAGTCTAGGAAGAGAGTGAGGAAAGGCAAAAAAGCTGATTCTATGATCCAACCGCCTCAGCAGCCTCCGCTTCAGGACCGTATAGATATCCCCGATGCGGATAAATGGCATATCCCTGGTCAACCAATCCTACCTGCAACAGTTCTATGGGTCAGATTCGGCGATCTAAGGAGACTTCACGATGATGTGCTGCGGGTAGAGAAAGGCCTCATCGCCTCGAAAGATCCAGGATACCCACTCTACGTGGTTAACGTTCCGCGGCAAATGTCGTACATCGATAGCTTCCCCGCGGATAAGTTCTTCCTCCGATTCGATTACATATTCGACATGTTTCACGTGAAGAAGCTGGAACGTTTGTCCGCCTTTATGCCTTGCACATGAACTACATCATCGGGGGTGAGCAGATATCTCATATCTTTGTCGCTGACCCGTACTACATGCACGAGGGCTTCTTGGGAGTCTGCGCAAAGCACCATGAATACGCGAGGGATTACATCGTCAGTTTCATGCTCGCCAATAAGGACAAGGAGGCGATTCTCATGCCTTATCATCCCGTGTAAGTCATCCGCGCTGCTATCCTTCCTTCGGTTTCAATCATTCATTTGCATGGTGGAGGCTAATTAATTTGAGGTGTACTTATTTTGCGCAGCGGCGGGCGCACCGTCCTCATCATCCTCTACCCCCGATTCTCCCACGCTCTTTACTTGGACTCATCGAAGAACATTCACAAAAAGGATTACACCCACATCAAGGATGTTCTCGACAGTGCTATGTTTTACTACCAAGCAAGGGGTGGAGAGGTCAGGGACAAGAAGAGAAGGGGCGGCAGGGTCGCCTTGGGCCATAAGACCGACTTCTCCTGCATCCAGCAACCGAACGATTCTCTTAATGATGGATTCTATGTCCTACACCACATGCTGGAGTATAGACGGGATCACCAGAACCTTTGCATGTCACCTAGATCCGGCGATGCTCATATTCTACCATGGGGAAAAGACATAGGAGATATCGAGGATCATCGACTTCGAGCTGAGTTCTATAACATCCATCGCGAACTTGCCCAAATCATCATGAAGGAGGTCGTCGAAAAAACAGGGATGTTCTTCGGAGAAGGACAAATGTTGCGGGAAGACGTCCGAACATGGATAGCCTCTCAGCGTCTCGACATGAATCCTTTCACTAAGCTCGAGGACTATCTCCCTGACTTGGATGGATGGAACGACATGTTGGAGTGATTGTCGATATATGACAATGTGTCCGTTTAGTCCATACTTTCTGTATGACAAAACTTTGAGTTATGCATGGTGAAACTTTATTTGTGATGTAATTAAACCATCCTCCTCCTCAACTAGCGAAAATCACTCTAGTTAGGGCATTTTGGGGAATGATGAACTTTGTTATTTATGCTTATGATATGTTGTTTCTATTTTTGCCAAGTCTGTCTCTTTATGTTGCTCAACTATATATGTTGCATATCATCGACTCATGTGACGATGCAGGTGCATAGATCATAGATGGCGAAGAAGTGCTAGGCCAGGAGTATATATACGACAAGTGGCCGGAGTGTCAGGCCCAGGTGTACCGGTTTCCGGTTTCCGAGCGACAGGCAGTAGTTAGGTTAGGTTCACGCTAATGCGAGAGAGCGATACGAACTCATGTACTCAAAGTGATAGCTCTTCTTGCGTATATCATTGTTTAGATAGATGACGATGTATTTGCAAGTAATCGAGACTTGTATCGCTATTTTCGAGATGATGACAAGAGACCACTTTGTGTTGGATGATGATTATGATGATGACATGATTTGATGAGACTAATTGTATGTATATGCTATGATTATATTTGTATGTGTATGATATGCTAAAGATTATTGTATAAAGCCTATTCAAATACAAAACAAATACAAAACAAATATGCAGGGAAAAAACTAATAAAACTAGTAGTAGCGAGGGGGCAAAATTTAGCAGTAGCGCCGCCTTACCAGTAGCTCTACCCAGTAAACAGCGTTGCAGATAATATCAGCAGTGCCCTTTTCTGAAGAGCGCTACAGCTATTCATGTATAGCCGTGGCGTGGGACAACAGGCGCTATTGCTATACGTTAGCTGTAGCGCCTTATTAGTAGCACGGTCCCCGCGCTACTGAGAGGCCCAAAACCCGCGCTGCTGCTAGGCTTTTCCCTAGTAGTGTGACAAGTGGTTTTCAGTAAGGTATTGCCTGCAAGTGTTGAAATTATAAGTAACGAGTAGTTTGATAGCAAGATAATTTGTAACGAGCAAGTAACGATAATAGTAACAAAAGTGCAGCAAGGTAGCCCAATCCTTTTGAGGCAAAGGACAGGCCAAAACAGTCTCTTATGATATGCAAATCATTCTTGAGGGTACACGGGAATTTCATCTAGTCACTTTCATCATGTTGGTTTGATTTGTGTTCACTACTTTGATAATTTGATATGTTGGCGAACTGGTGCTTAGGTGTTGTTCTTACTTGAACAAGCCTCCTACTTATGATTAACCCTCCTGTAAGCATCCACAACTATGAGAAAAGTATTAAGAATAAATTCTAACCATAGCATTAAACTTTTGGATCCAATCGGTCCCTTACGAAAAAGCGCATAAACTAGGGTTTAAGCTTCTGTCACTCTCGCAACCCACCATCTAATTGCTACTCCACAATGCATTCCCTTAGTCCCAAATATGGTGAAGTGTCATGTAGTTGACGTTCACATGACACCACTAAGGGAATAACAACATACATACTATCAAAATATCGAACACATATCAAGTTCACATGATTACTTGCAACATGATTTCTCCCGTGACCTCAAGAACAAAAGTAACTACTCACAAATGATAAACATATTCATGATCAAAGGAGTATTAAATAGCATAATGGATCTGAACATATAATCTTCCACCAAATAAACCATATAGTAATCAACTACAAGATGTAATTAACACTACTAGTCACCCACAAGCACCAATCTATAGTTCCGGTAACAAGATTGAACACAAAAGATGAACTAGGGTTTGAGAGGAGATGGTATTGTAGAAGATGTTGATGGAGATTGCCCTCCCCAAGATGGGAGAGTTGTTGGTGATGATGATGATGATGATGATGGTGATGATTTCCTCCTCCGGGAGGGAAGTTCCCCCGGCGGAATCGCTCCGTCGGAGGGCAAAAGTGCTCCTGCCCAAGTTCCTCCTTGAGGCAGTGGCGCTTCCTCCCGAAAGTCCTCCTTTATTTTTTTCTAGTTCAAAATGACTTATATACCAGAAGATGGGCACCGGAGGTGGGCCGAGGAGGCCACAACCCACCAGGGCGCACCTGGGGGGGCTGGCGTGCCCAGGTGGGTTGTGCCCACCTGGTGGCCCCCCTCTAGTGTTTATTGGCTCCAGTATTTCTTAAATAATCCATAAAAAATCTCCGTGAAGTTTCAGCTCATTTGGAGTTCTGCAGAATATGTGGCCTGATGTAGCTTTTCCAGGTCCAGATTTCCAGCTGCCGGAATTCTCCCTCTAGGTGTGTTCCTTGCAAATTATGAGAGAAAAGGCATTAGAATTACTCCAAAAAGCATTATTATGGATTAAAACATTATAAATAACAGTAAGAAAACATGATGCAAAATGGATGTATCAGTTCTCTATTAAAAGGAGGCCTTAATATCCCTTAGTTTCCATTTGGACCCCGCTGCCACAAGACGGTAGGACAAAAGATGTCATGCAAGTTCTTTCCATAAACACGTATGACTATTTACAAAATACATGCCTACATTATATTTATGAACTGGAGCTAGTGTTGTATCGCCCTAGGTTATGAATGTCACATGATGAATATCATCCAACAAATTACCGATCCAATGCCTACGAATTTATCCTATATTGTTCTTGCTAAGTTACTACTGCTATCCTTACTCTACACTTGCTACAAAATTACTGCTATCACTGTTACGTTACTATTGCTACTGCTACTATTATCAAAACTATCATACTACTTTGCTACTGATCACTTTGCTACAGATAATTAATCTCCAGGTGTGGTTGAATTGACAACTCAGCTACTAATACTTGCAAATATTCTTTGGCTCCCCTTGTGTCAAATCTATAAATTTGGGTTCAATACTCTACCCTCGAAAAATTTTGCGATCCCCTATACTTGTGGGTTATCAAGACATTTTTCTGGCACCATTGTCGGGGAGCATAGCTATACATGGTGAGTCACTTGGGATTATTATCAATTTATAACCATGAAGAATCTGAAGGATGCTAAGACTAAGATTTTTCCCTCTAAGACGAGGGGAGGTATGGAACTGCCATCTAGCTCTGCTTTAGATTCACCTTCTGTTATAAGTAAACTTGCAACACCACCACATGCTATTAATCCTGATATGTCGTAAGTTGTTGATGATGCTACTTCTTCTATGAATGATACTTATGATGATGCTATTACCTTTCTTGATGATAATGATGTGCCACTTGGTGATTTTCTTGATGAACAAATTGCTAGAGTAAGACAAAATGATGTTGTTGAAACTGATGATGAGCTTGAAACTAAAAATCTTGAAACACCTACTAGAACTAGCCCTCCTAGATATGAATTACCTAACGTACCGGAAGGCTATATTAAGAATGAAGAGACAACTAGAAACATTCTTGCTTGTAAGGATAGAGATGATCTAGAGAAATTATTATGCAAGTATAAAGAAAAATCTCTGAATGCTAGAATGCAATATGATCCTAAGTTTGCTACTTCACCTATCTTTATTGATGATGAGGATTATGAATTCTCTGTCGACCCAGAGTCAATTACTTTGGTTGAATCTGATCCTTTCCATGGTTATGAAACTGAAACTGTTGTGGCACATCTTACTAAGTTGAATGACATAGCCACCCTTTTTGCTCATGATGAGAAAACTCGCTATTACTATATTCTTAAATTATTTCTGTTCTCATTAAAGGGCGATGCTAAAGCTTGGTACAATACTCTTGCTCCTGGTTGTGTGCATAGTCCCCAGGATATGATTTATTACTTCTCTGCAAAATATTTCCCTGCTCATAAGAAACAAGCTTCCTTGCAGGAAATATTTAACTTTGTGCAAATTAAAGAAGAGAGTCTCCCACGGGGAGGCTTTGCCAATTTCTTAATGCTTTGCCTGATCATCCTCTTAAGAAAAATGAAATACTTGATATCTTCTATAATGGACTAACCAATGTTTCTAGGGATTTCCTAGATAGTTGTGCCAGTTGTGTTTTCAGGGAATGAACTATTGGACAAGCTGGAGAATTATTGGATAACATATTGAAAAATTATGATTATTGGACTCTTCCTGAACCACCGCTTAAACCCACTCCGAAGAAGAGGGGTATCTTATATCTCAGTCCCGAAGATATGCAGAGGTAAATAAATCTATGAAGGAAAAAGTTATTAAAGCTAAGGATGTCAAAAATTTACCTCCTATTGAAGAAATACATGGGCTTGATACACCATCACTGCCTAAGGTGGTAGAGGTAAATTCTATAATGAAATTCAATGATAATGAAAATCCTCACAATATGCACCCTAGCCAATGCCTTTATGAGTTTGAAAACTACATTAGAAAACAAGATCACTTCAATGCAAATGTTATGAAATAATTGAAATACAATTCTGATATGATTGCTCGCTTGAGTGACTTGTTATTTAGAATTTCAAATGATGTTAGAGGTGTGGGAAAGAATGCTTCTATGGTTCAAACTCGGTTAGAACAAGTTGCTAAATCTCAAAGAGAATTGCTTGATGAAATGGATAATAATATAAGTGACTTTGCTGTTAGAGTTGCAACTAGAGGAGGTAAAATGACTCGGGAACCACTTTATCCTGAGGGACACCCAAAAAGAATTGAACAAGTCTCTTAAAGAGTTAACACTGATGCACGTAGTCCTTCTAAAAAGAAAAGGAAGAAGAAAATGATAGGACTTTGCATGCTTCTAGTGAACCTGAAGTAGAAAAACCTCCTGATAATGATAATGAAGTCTCTATCCCTGATGCTGAAACTCAACATGGTAGTAAACACTCACCTTCTGATAATGAAAAATATAATGATGAGGTTCATGAAAATACTCAACCAAATAATGAAGAACCAGACAATGATGTTAAGATAGAACCTGCAGTTGATATTGATAACCCACAACCTAAAAATATACGATATGATAAAAGAGACTTTGTTGCTAGAAAACATGGTAAGGAAAGAGAACCGTGGGTTCAAAAACCTATGCCCTTTCAACATAAGTCAACAAAAAATAAAGATGATGAAGAATTTGAACGCTTTGCTAAAATGTCGAGGCCAGTCTTTTTGCGTACTCGCTTGACTGATATTCTTAAAATGCCTCCTTATGCAAAGTACATGAAAGACATCATCACCAATAAGAGAAAATACCGGAAGCTGAAATCTCCACTATGCTTGCTAATTATAATTTTAAAGAAGGAGTACCTAAAAAACATGGACATCCGGGAATACCAACTATACCTTGCTCCATCAAAAGAAATTATGTGAAAATTGCTTTATGTGATTTAGGAGCTGGTGTTAGTGTTATGCCTTTCTCTTTATATAAAAGACTTGATTTGAATAAACTCACACCTACTAAAATATCCTTGCAAATGGCTGACAAATTGTGATGCCCCCAATTTGACTGTACACTAATCATACATGCAAATGTGTACGATCAAGATCAAGGACTCACGGGAAGATATCACAACACAACTCTAAAAAATAAATAAGTCATATAAGCATCATAATACAAGCCAGGGGCCTCGAGGGCTCGAATACAAGTGCTTGATCATAGACGAGCCAGCGGAAACAACAATATCTGAGTACAGACATGAGTTAAACAAGTTTGCCTTAAGAAGGCTAGCACAAGTAGCAACGATCGAAAAGGCAAGGCCTCCTCCTGGGACCTCCTAACTACTCCTCGAAGCCGAACTCCACGTAGAAACATCCTCGGGATCCTATGGCTCCTGGACTCCATCATCTGGTTGCGACATCAGAGAAAAAAATAGAAAAGGGGGGGAAAGAGGGAGCAAAGCAACCGTGAGTAATCATCTGAAGTACTCGCAAGCAAGGATCTACACTACATATGCATTGGTATCAATGAAATGGGTAGTATTTGTGGACTGAACTGCAAGATGCCAAAATAGGAGGGGGTAGCTAGTCATATCAAACACTACGCTTCTGGCAGCCTCCATCTTGAATCATATATAAGAGAGTAGATGGTAAGTTAACCAAGTATCATCGTATAGCATAATCCTACCCGGCGATCCTCTCCTCGTCGCCCTGTGAGAGAGCGATCACCGGGTTGTAGCTGGCACTCGGAAGGGTGTGTTTTATTAACTATCAGGTTCTAGTTGTCATAAGGTCGAGGTACAACGCTGGGTTGTCCTTTTACCGAGGGACACGGCTATTCGAATAGATAAACTTCCCTGGAGGGGTGCACCACATTACCCAACACGCTCGATCGCTCTGGCCGGGCACACTTTCCTGGGTCATGTCTGGCCTCGGAAGATCAACACGTCACAACCCTACCTAGGCTCAATAGAGAGGTCAGCACACCAGTCTAAATCCTATGCACGTAGGGGTCTGGGCCAATCGCCCGTTGCACACCTGCACGTTGCGAACACGGCCGGTAAGCAGACATAGCCTCCTTAATACAAGAGCAGACATTCCAGTCCAATCCGGCGCGCGTCGCTCAGTCGTTGATGTCAAGAAGGCTTCAGCTGATACCACAACGTCGAGTGCCCATAACTGTTCCCGTGTAGTTGGTTAGTGTGTATAGGCCAGTGGCCAGACTCAGATCAAATACCAAGATCTCATTAAGCGTGTTATTTGAAGTAACTGCAGACGACGACTAGGGCCAGGCCCACCTCTCACCTAGGTGGTCTCAACATGCCCTGTCGCTCAACCACAAAGATCCACTCAGAGGGTCGTCGGGACAAATGTCCTTTCAGCCCCCAATCCATGAATCACTCGCGGGTACTCTACGAGCCGACCCGACTTTAGTCACCACATGTATCATATATTATGTATATAAGTATATACTTGTGGTCAACTCCCGAGTGATCACGGCCCGGTAGTATAGCATGCCAGACGACAAGAATGTAGGGCCACTGATGGAATAATAGCATCCTATACTAAGCATTTAGGATTGCAGGTAAAGGTAACAATAGTAGTAGCAAAGACATGCTATGCATCAAAATAGTATTAACGGAAAGCAATAACATGCTACACTACTCTAATGCAAGCAGTAGAGAGAAGGAATAGGCGATATCGGGTTGATCAAGGGGGGGGCTTGCTTGGAAGCTCTGTTGTACAGGAAGAAGGGTCGTCGGTGATGTAGTCGTACTCAGTGGCATCAGTGCCGGTCTCGGGGTCTACCGGAGAAGAAGAGGGGGAAGAAACAGTAAATACGGAGCAAACAAAGCATCACAAAATATAACAAGGCAATACACGGTGCCAGGTGTGATCTAACGTAGGGATAGGTGATACCGGCAAAGAGGTGGAACATCCGGGAAAGTATTCCCGGTGTTCGGCATTTTCGGACAGATGTACCGGAGGGGGATGGTTGCATGTTTGCTATGATAGAGACGCGTGGCAGGTGAACGGACTGCATATTCGGATTCGCCTCGTTTTTTTAGCAACTTTCATGTATTAAGTATTTTCATCAGACGTACAGTTTATTTTATATTAATTTTCAAGGTTTAAATGAATTTCTGGAATTTTCTTTATCTAGTTAAATCAAATATTAAATACGTCAGATTACTTTTCTTTTCACTAGTGGCTAGCCTAAGTGTATGATAGTGGGGGTCCAGGGGTCCAGTCAGCAGGCTAGTCAAACAATTGACCAGTCAAAATTTAACCGGTCAACAGGGTCAATGGACCCACATGTCATAGACTAATTATTTTAACAAATTTATTTATTTAGCTTAATTTAGCGGTGACCCACTTGTCATAGACTATTTACCTAATCAGCTAAATAAAGCAACCGTAATAAAAGGGGGCCACATGTCATCTACACTATATCTAACCACTAATTAGCCTAACTAGTACTACTTAGCTAACTAGCTAAACAGGGGCGGTCTCATCCCGTGGCTGTGCCATGGCTGTGTTGCCATGGCCAGAACGCAGCAGCAGCAAAAGCCCGTAGTGGCAGCGGCCCTACCAAGTAGCAACAACGGAGCATCAGCAGTGCAAGATTAGCAGCAGCAGTGAGTTGCGTAGAGCAGTAGCAGCGGCTACATCTGGTGAGCAGCAGCAGTATGCGGCAGCGGGCAGCAGAAGCAGCGGCGACATTATGCTTGGGAGGAGGAGCGCCGGCACGAGCGACAACAGGCACGCCGGCACGGGCGGGGCATGGCCGGCGGGATGGTGGCAGCAGGCGCGCGACGGTGGGCACGGCGTGCGCAGGCGCAAGGGCGCGGGACCATGGGCAGTGGCAGTGTGCGGGTGCGCACACGTAAGCGGCCAAGGCGAGCTAGTGGACGACGACTATGGCACGGATGGAGGGCACAAGCAGGGGGAATGGAGGAGGATCTCACCGCGGTGCGGATGACGAGCTCGGGGGGCGGAGGTGGACCGGTGTGGCAGCAATCGACGGCGAGATGCGGCAGCCATGGCGGAGAAACGATGATGAAGGCGACTATGCGCTGCTTCCCTGCTCGAACCAATTACACTAGTGGATGGAGAAGTCGATGCTGGAGCTGTTGGACATCACCCTAGG
Source organism: Triticum urartu (assembly GCF_003073215.2). NCBI lineage: Eukaryota > Viridiplantae > Streptophyta > Magnoliopsida > Poales > Poaceae > Triticum > Triticum urartu. The sequence continues at coordinate 419,160,775 of NC_053024.1, forward strand.
CATCGGGGAGCGCGTAGACCGCGGCAATGCGACGACGGGCGTGGTCACTGCGCGAGTTCTCGAGCTCGTTTTAGAGCAGAGGAGGAGGGGATGCGATGGGGAAAAGGAAGGGATCGAGCGAGGGCGTACTAGGGTTTCGCGGGAGCGCACTTATAGGCCGGGGGCACGTGGAGGCTATCCATGGCCATGGCGCCATGGATGCATGCCATGCCCTCCCTGTCTACAGAGGAGGGGGTGAGGTGTGGAGGCAGGCTGGCCTTGCACTAAGGACCAGAGCCCAATGGCACATTGGGTCTTTACTTTTCTCTTTTCTCCTTTCTCCTTTCTTGTTTTCATTTTTCGTAAGTTCTCTACTGTTGTGCACTATTGTTTTGCTACCATTTGATTTTTGTTAACTGTGAAACTTGTCACAAAAACACAGGGTAATATTCTGGGGCTGCACAAAAGTTTGGGAGCACTTAAGAGTGTTTAAAATATTTACATGAAATTGAAAAGGTCAATTAGTTGTTGCTGGCCCACATTAAAAGTTTATGTGGTTAATTTAAAAATTCAGTTGATGTTGGTTTCACTTCGACAAATACCAGGGGAATAATTATAATATTGTAGACATTTTTGTTTGACCATTTGAAGAAAATGTTTTTTGACTTGCATTCTAAATTGGATTTTTGGAGTTGATTTGAAAAAGGTGGCAATTAGCATAGTGATCATGATGACATGGCCACCATTAGGGGGAGATCATTGTAGCTTATCACTGGGAGTGTTACACAAATCAACTGACATACATATTGGTATTTGTGAGGATTTGCCCGTTTTTGTTGCTAATGTTACTATTTTGACTGACTTTGTTATACTTGAGATGCCCGAGGACGACAACATGTCGATTATCCTTGGTAGACCCTTCTTGAATGCTGCAGGGGCTGTTACTGATTGCAATAAAAGCAAGGTCACTTTTCATATCAATGGTAATGATAATACGGTGCACTTTCTGAAGAAACAATTCCAAGTGAATGGTATTAATGTTATTGAAAAATTTCTGACAATCACTATTGGAAGTTTTCAACTACCTCTACCTACTAACAAAAAGAAATATGAAATGCTTATTGTTGGGGACATTCATATCCCCGTTGACGTAACTTAGTGATTTACGAAAGTTCTTCGGTTTCATGCTGATTGAAAGTGGTTGTAATAAGACTTGATCGACCTTATTAATGGATCATTTTTGAGAGGTATGAAGTTGATAAATTTAGTGAGCACTACCTTCTGTCCCTACTTTTTGTTTTCTGTTTTTATTAGTTAAATAAAATGAAATGCCATGTTTTGTCTGTTTTCTGAATTTCCCGTGCAATGAAAAATGGCCCAAAATAGAAGTTCTCAGAATGTCTGAAAATTTAATACGATTTCTTTCTGAATAATTAAGAATTGTTGGTGCAAATAACATCAGAGGGAGGTGCACCAGGTAGGCACAAACCACCTGGGTGCGCCAGGACCCCCAAGCGCACCCTGCTGGGTTGTGGTCCCCACGTGCCCCCCCTCACTTATCCCTTCACACCACATCATCACCTACCTACAGAAAAAATTCACCATTGCTCTCTCCCGTGTTCTTGCTCTCAACCCCACGGATTTAGATCTCCTTGCTCGAAGCTCCATTTCCAGAACTGTTTCGGGGGATTATTGCTTGGTATGTGACTCCTCCGTTTGTCCAATTAGTTTTTGCTCTAGTAGTTTATATTTTGAATAATTAGCTACTCTTGGTGCTGCTATAGATGAGCTTGCATGTTGAATTCTTAGAGTTCTAAGTAGTTTCAATGCTTGCTATGGCCTCTATGTATCCCTATGAGTAGTTGCTATCAATCTTGTAAAGCTTTGTTGAGAAAATTTTGTGGACTAAAAATTTCAGAATTTTGTTCATAGGAAAAAGATGAATATCTTTAGGAAGTTTGCTTCCAAGAAGAACTCCAAAGGAGTTATTGGGGAGTCGTCTGACAGTGATCTCCATACCCGGAGGTTGGCGGAAGTACGGCCATGCGAATGTCCGCATATACCATTCATGGAAGGGGCTAGAATCCTTCAAGAGTTTGCACAATATGCTGCTAATGCTAGCCTCACTGTCTTCAACGCATCTGAATGTGAACAGTATCATCTCCTCACAAACACCTTTGTGCAAAGTTCTACTTTTCTTGCTAGGAATAATCCCCCTGGGGTGCAATTTAATTTATATGCTGAACCCCATCAGATACCTCTTACTGAATTTTGTGAAATATGTTTGCTTCCTTCTGCTGGTAGTTTGGCAGAGCTTAGGCCAGCGGAGTTTGAAAGCATTTATCGTACTCTGACAGTGGGTGATGAGAGAGGGGTGTCGAGTATCACTTCTACTGGCTTGTATTTTCCTGATGTTCATTATTTTGCTCTTTTCATTACAAAATGCTTGCTTGCTAGATAGAAGGTGGGTGCACTCAGTTCACCAGACCTTGCTATTTTATGTCGTGCACTAGAGGGCGACAACACTTACAGCTTGGGAGCTATTGTGGCACGTCGCCTCCGCATTAATAAGTCCAAGGGTAAAATACATGGAGGTATTTATGCCACTCGTTTGGTGGCTCGCTTTAATGTTCAGACACGGCTGCATGATTATCCTTTGCACAAGGTTTATCTAGATCGCGCTACTATGGAATACCACCAGTTTATTTCTACCGATTATCCTAACATTCCTATTCCATATAACCTGGTTTTTAGTGTGAGAACTCGTGATATTATTCCATTGCCTGCACCTGCTTTGTTTGATCCTGTTGCCAGGGGCGGATACAGGATTATGCCTGCGGATATCATCGCCTACCGGAAAAACTAGGCTGCAACAAAGGAGGAGCCTCAGCAGTGGGATCCGTGGGTGCATGCTCCTCAGCGCCCCGACTACTATCCAGGCTACAGATCGATTACCAAGTTAGGACAAAAGCCTAAGCTTGGGGGAGTACGTATTCCAACCGACATTATATTTATGTTCACACATTTCATTCCAGTTGTCAGTGTCCACACTTTTTCATTGTATTATCCATGTTAAATTTATTTTCTCGCTTTCTTTTTTGTGTGTTTGAAAAACTTTGAGAAAGTACAAAAATATTTCCCTGCTTCTTTTTGATTTTTCTTTTTTAGAGTAGTTAGCTATAGTACTAAAATGAAAACCCCAAAAAGCATTGCTTGTTCTTCTTTTCCTTGTTGGGAGCTTTTCCGTGTAAATAGTTTTTTTCGTTTTTTTCTTTTCCCTTTTATTTGCCTGTTCAAGAAAACCAAAAACTCTAAAAAATATTTCAGTTGTTTCTCTGAATTTCTTTTCTTTTTATTCGAGTCCTACCGAGGAGAAGACCACGATGAAAATGTTGAGTGGCTCTCATACTCATAATTGTTGATTTAACAAAGAGCCCATATTACCATGTCTTCTCCTATTGAATAAAATGTTTGTAGATTTCAACTTAGTCCACGGCACTCTTGCACTATTATTATTTTCACATCGTCCGGTCGTGCAAGTGAAAGGCAATAATGACTATATTTGATGAACTGGACGTGGCAGAGAGAAACTGGTATGAACTTGACTTGTTCTATTTTTGTAAATATGTTTAACCTAATATCCATGATTCATCTTATTATGATTAAACATGTTTGCAATGACAATTAGAGATTATAGTTTCTCATGCCATGCATAAGTAGCTAGGAGTGGATAATGATTTATCTTTGATATCAACATTGCGTTAAAATGATTGTGATGTAGTATGATGATATGGTATTCTCCTCTGAATGTTCGAGTGGCTTGACTTGGCACATGTTCATGCATGTAGTTGAATCAAAACCAACATAGTCTCTGTGATATTTATGTTCATGGTGTTCATATCCTACTCATGCTAGTGTCCAATGTTACTTATGCATAATGCATGTTCATGACCGTTGTTGCTCTCTAGTTGGCCGCTTATCAGCCTAATTGCTAGCCTTCCCCTGTACTAAGTGGGAATTCTGCTTGTACATCAAAAGTAATAGGGATTCCTAGTCCCGAACTCAAAATGCAAATAAGTAAACAAAACTCCCCGAGACTGCTGTTGGTATGGACGACACACATTGTTTCGGACAAGCCGTGGAGTGTGATTGTTGGTGGATGGGGAGTAAACCTTTACTTTTATCGCTTGGGAACCACCACTAGCGTGCTTAGCATGGAAGATATTGATAACTGATGGTCGTGAAGTAAACTAGAAGCGTGCATGTCTCAAAATATCATTTACCTCCGTTTTAAAACTTGAGCTCTGGCACCGCTGCAAATCTCACTGCTTCCCTCTGTGAAGGGACTGTCTATTACTTTTATGTTGTGTCATCACCTTCTAAAATAAGCGCCAAAACCTGAGAGCACTACTGTCATGCTGATGTATTGTGTGTAGCTAATGTTGGGTGCATCATGACTGGATCTTTTCTACCATGAATTAAAATGTTTAGTCGCTGCTTGAACTTTGGAGGCGCTCTGCATTTATGTTTTGCGGTCTCAGAAAGGGCTAGTGATATACCACTATTGTCATATTATATCATGGTTGTTCTGATAATGTGTTGTTGTTTGAGATATCTTATTATTGCTTGCTAGCTGATTATGTCATTGATATGAGTCAATATAATTTTTAAGAGTTATTGTAGGCATGGTTAGTTATAATGTTGACTGAAAACCTGGGTGTTGTTTAAACTTATTTATGCAAACAAGAGCAAAAGAGTTTGTAAAAGTTTTTCTTTTTCACTTTCAGTTTATCAACTAAATTGCTTGAGGACAAGCAAAGGTTTAAGCTTGGGGGAGTTGATACGTCTCCAACGTATCTACTTTTCCTAATGCTTTTCCTCTTGTTTTGGACTCTAATTTGCATGATTTGAATAAAACTAACCCTGGACTAGCGATGTTTTCAGCAGAACTACCATGGTGTTGTTTTTGTGTAGAAATAAAAGTTCTCGGAATGGAACGAAACTTTGTGAGGATTTTTTATATCAATAAAGAGAATTTATGGAGCCAAGATCCACCGGGGAGCACCTAGGTGAGCACAACCCACCAAGGTGCGGCCCCCTCCAGGCGCGCCCAGGTGGGTTGTCCCCACCTGGTGGCCCCGCACACCCTGAAACCGACGCTATAAAATCCTATTTTTCCAGAAAAAAAATCAAGGACAAAGAATTATCACATTCCACGATATGGAGCCTCCACCGTCTCCTGTTCTTCATAGGGAGGCCAGATCTAGAGTTCGTTTGGGGCTCCGGAGAGGGGGGTCTTTGATCTTCGTCATCACCAACCCTTTTCCATCGCCAATTCCATGATGCTCCCCATCGGGAATGAGTAATTCCTTCGTAGGCTCGCTGGTCGGTGAGGAGGTGGATGAGTGAGATTCATCATGTAATCGAGTTAGTTTTGTTAGGGCCTGCTCCCTAGTATCCACTATGTTGTGAGATTGATGTTGCTATGACTTTGCCATGCTTAATGCTTGTCACTTTGGGCCCGGGTGCCATGATTCAGATCTGAACCGTTTATGTTATCACCATTATATCCATGTTCTAGATCCGATCTTGCAAGTTATAGTCACCTACTACGTGTTATGATCCGGCAAACCCAGAGTGACAATAGTCGGGACCACTCCCGGTGATGACCGTAGTTTGAGGAGTTCATGTATTCACCTTGTGTTAATGCTTTGTTCTGGTTCTCTATTAAAAGGAGGCCTTAATATCCGTTAGTTTCCATTTGGACCCCGCTGCCATGGGAGGTTAGGACAAAAGATGTCATGCAAGTTCTTTCCATAAGCATGTATGACTATTTACGGAATACATGCCTACATTATATTTATGAACTAGAGCCAGTGCCTTATCGCCCTAGGTTATGACTGTCACATGATGAATATCATCCAACAAATTACCGATCCAATGCCTACAAATTTATCCTATATTGTTCTTGCTAAGTTACTACTGCTATCGTTACTGCTGCACTTGCTACAAGATTACTGCTATCACTGTTACCGTTACTATTGCTGCTTCTACTATTCTCAAAACTATCATACTACTTTGCTACTGATCACTTTTCTACTAATAAGTAATCTTCAGGTGTGGTTGAATTGACAACTCAGCCGCTAATACTTGCAAATATTCTTTGGCTCCCCTTGTGTCGAATCTATAAATTTGGGTTGAATACTCTACCCTCAAAAACTATTGTGATCCCCTATACTTGTGGGTTATCACTGCCATGTCCTACTTCAAAGAGTTTTACCTGTTATCCTTAGAGGATTGGGCCGCCCTGACTTATATAGAGCAGTTGCAGAGTTGGGACAATTCTTCAGGGAACTCCGCAGTATAAATATCAGGATAGATGCTTTGGAGCATCTTAGAGACAAGCTACCAACTATCCTATGCGACCTTGAGAAGATATATCATCCAGCCTTCTTTGATGTGATGGTGCATTTAGTTGTTCATCTACCTGATGAGGCACTACTTAGAGGTCCAGTACAGTATAGCTGGATGTACCCTATTGAAAGGCGGCTAGGCACTTACAAGGGCTATGTTAGTAACAGAGCTAGACCCGAGGGTTCCATTGCAGAGGCCTACATTGCTATAGAAGTGTTGACATTCTGCTCAAAATACATTCAAACAGCTAATCAACTTAGCAAAGAGGTGGGTGAAGACAATCCCGGGCTCAATGTTTTCGATTGTTCTGTTCGAGTTACATGGAAGAGTCGACAAGACGACATACCTAAAGATTTGGACAAAATGGTTTGGTATGTGTCGAATAACTGTCCTGAGATTCTACCTTATATCGAGTAAGTGCTAAGTACTACAGCTTATACATCGTAATCTACTAAACTGGCAACACATTCTTATATAGTTAGATGTTTGACGCGATCACTATGTTGTGCAGCATCTACAAAAAGGAGTTACTGCCGTAAAATCCAAGAAACATTGACAAATTGGTTATGGCAGGATTTGCGAAATGGTCCAAGAGCCATGTAAGCTTTTGAATTGCATTGTCAGTTTTTTTAATATATTGAGTACATAAGATGATCAGCTTGTCTATTTTCTAACTATAGGTTAAGAAGATGTGGGAGGATGGGAAGGCAGTTAATGATGCCCTTTACGCACTAGCAATGGGTCCTGATACTCGGGTAAGACATTATGAATCTTGCGTTGTTGGAGATGTGCGCTACAACACCCTTGCACGCAATGAAGGCAGGAAGACACAAAACAGTGCCATCATGAGCACGGATAAGTACGGAGAAGAGACAACTGAAATGTATGCTAACATTAACAGACGTTGTTCAGTTGAAGTATATCTCTAGTTTTGCGGTTCAACGGTGTGTGGTTCTGTTGTGCTGTCATTGGTATAACCTGTTTTCCAAGATCGCAAAACCCAGAGCTAATGATTATTTCAAATCCATCAATGTCAAGGTGGCGTACCAGACCTACGAGCCTTTTATTTTGGAAAATCAAGCAACACAGATATTTTACTTAGAAGGCACATTTGCACGTAGCGATGACTGTAGAGTATTGCAAAGGTTTGCGCAGAGGAATTCGTTTAATGAAGTTGCACAACAAGATGATGCTTACACTGCTCCTGATGTAGAAGATTCCATAGATGTTCCTAATATATTTGAGAACCATCATGTCAATGACGCTGGCGAAAAGATTGCATGTCAGGTTGTGGACATATGAGAGTTGATCAATAAGATGCCAACGTTCGAGGACATTGAGGATGAAGAAGAAGATGACACTGGAGAGATTACGATTTAGACTGATACACATGGAGAAGATGTTGATGCTACTGGTGCGGATGATGATTAGATCGCTTTTGTTGTATTTGCCTGTCAGAAGACATTTTTTATCCACTATGTGAGATTGTGTTTGCTATGACAACTGAAACCTGATGAACTTGTTGTTTAGTATTTTGCTGTGAGAACATCACGTATTATGTATGTTGCTTTGTGTTTGGTGATTGTATGACGACTAAAACATGATGGTATTGTTGTTTAGTTGTACTCATATTTTTCTATGAAACTTGTATTTGATGACATAGTTTGCTGTTGGACTGCAATTTGCTCGATGTCTTCAAATGGGAACAAAGCTGACCCAACAGGGCCTCTGCTAATTTATTTATTTATTAGCAAAAGGGCCTTCGCTATTTATTTATTTATGAGCAAAAGGGGATACCCCTTGAGTTCCGCTAATAGAAATCATTAGATGTTCACAACACTATGCCCAGCCAGCTAATCAGGTTTCATTCATTACCAGTTTCAGCAAAGTGCTCATGTCATAGCCACTTAATACATCACGAGTGCTACATACACTTCAAATAAATAGACAATCATCCTACACAACACATCGATTTTGCCATTATCTTCACAAGATCTTTCATCTCCTCATTGTTGTCAACGCCGTTCAGCAGCTGTTGCTTGGCCATGATCAGAGGAACTGCATCTTTAACCTTCTGCTCTACATCTTCCGCTTCTGTTGTTCCTTTAGTTACTTGTCCAACACCCTAACCTGCTCTTATTGGGATTCCTCGGCTAACCAAATAATCAGCGTAGTTGAATTCCCCCACATCAGCAACTTCCAATAAATACAAATCAAATGAATCTTCCCTTTTCTGCACGAATCAAATTGGAAGATCATCAACTAAACTATTAAAAAAATCGGCAACTGAAAGCAGCGGAACAACACTTAATATTATTACCCCATGATTCGGGCATTTGTAGAAGACTCGGCCAAGGTTGAGGACTGTGGTTGAGACACAACGAATGACTCTGCATGATTTGCAACAGTGGTACCACACCAACGGCAGTGGGTTGCGATGAGCAACTGGCTGCGGTGCGTGTGCCGGCTAAGGTGTGATGAGACCCACAGGCGATGGTACGGGTGGCAACTTGGCGCATATCTGGTTGTTGCCTGCTGAAGAGTAGGTGGACGAGCCGCCAGTGGACATGGTTGCTGCGGCCAGAGCTTTTGATGCTAGGCAGAGTAAGTAGAGAAGAGGAGAAGCAAACGTCAGATATGTCAGTTTCATTACTTGCAGAGTAGCATAGCACCATATATAGTCATGGTCTAGGTTTGGATTCGAACTAGCTACAGGCACACATCTCTCTTTTTTCTAAAACTCAGCAACGTCTCTTTACTGGTACATTAGCTTGTGTTGTACGCCTTCTCAAGTCTTTGATTTTCTTTCTTTTTTGCGAGGAAGGAAGGAGGACAAAATTGAGGGTTCCTGGGACTCGAACCCAAGACCTCTCGATTGAAAACCAAGGGTGCTAGTCACTTATGTGGCAAACGTTCCTAGGGAGGAGGACGGCAGACAAATGCATTTTCCTCGTAGTTTTAGTTGTGTCGCAAGATTGAACGGTCGAAGTTTCGAGAATGTTAGCAGGCGAACAAGCCCGGTTTTGCTTTTCTTCATATATATATATATATATATATATATATATATATATAAGTATGCTACCTGGTGTCGGCTTAGTCAACAAATGATTGTGCCAACCTTGACCATTGGATTGGCATTCAATGTCTGTCGTGTTTCTTCAGTCTCTTCTTCCTCCAGCCACCAAAGCCAAACCAGCGCCAGCAGGACCGCTTGCTCCCGCCTCCCACGGCTGGCTGTGCTGCCACGCATGCATCGTTTCCACATCGCACCCTAAAACTCTATGCATCTTCCCCGGCTCTTGTTCGTTCTCGTCCGAGGCCTCACCATCGTCCCCCGCCTTGGTTCGCTCGCCGCTACGCCGCCCTCCGGTGTTGTCAACATGGTCAACAACCGAGAGGAATAAGGATATGACTGTACATGGTGAGGATGACAGCAGGGACCCACCAGGATCATGGTAGTAGGCAATGAAGTGCCTCCTTTATTACAAGAAAAAAATTTCCTCCTGATGGTTTCCTGACATCTGGGTTGCACGCCACTGTCAACATAGTCAATAAGCGAGATAACTGCACAACGAGCGACAGACACCCGGGACCCAGCAGCGTGCGCGGTATTTTTTTGGGTCGGAGAAGGGTATCAACAGGAGCTGTGGCTTGTCTAGCCCGGGCTTTTATTTCATATGTTTACCACATGACCAACCCAGTTTATTTTTTCCTTTCTGAAAATGGCTAGCCCAGCTATTTTGTTTTTTGCACAATAACCAACATAGGCCTACTTGCTTTTCTACGCCCTGCTGGGCCGGAAATCTTTCAAGACGAGGAGGGATGCATTCGGGCTTGCCCAGAAAATGGGCTATAAGTAATAAGAAATGGGCTACGAGTAATAATAGATGGGCTGTAAAATGAAAAAATATAGCAAACATGCAATTAGTTCCAAAATACTTTTTTCTTTCGGACTTTGATATTTTAAATTTCATTGTTTTTGTGCGGGTTAAATTTCACTGGATTTAAATTAAGGTATGTTCAGCTATTAAATTAATTTGAATATGGCTAGAAATTTCGGGCTGTATGCTGTTTGGGACAGATTTGGAGGTTGACTTGTGGGTCTACTAGGTTGGCGTGTACGAAAGGCTTTGTCAACTTAGTCCACAAACGATTCTAGCAGCAGTGACCGTTGGAGGTTAATCCAACGGCCATGCTGAACATCCAACGGTCAATGCTGCTTCTTCAATATCTGATCTTCTTGCTCCAGCTGCCCAAACCAGCGTCGGTGGGACCGCCTGCTCCTGCCTCCCATGGCCGGCTGTGCTGCCGCATAGGCCGCACCGCCCCACCTTACTCCATCGCTGGCCAGGCCATTCCTCTACTCACCCACACCTCCTATTATTTTCCAGCGATGGCGGCCAAACCAATAAACCCTTGTACTCCCCACCACGTGGGCAACCACTGCTGAGTCTTCCCCGGCTCCGGGTCGTTCCCTTCCTAGGCCTCACCGTCCACCGCCCTGGTGCTCTCGGCGCGGTGTGGTCAACGTGGTCAACAAACGACATCCATCAGAAGAGGACTGTACATGGAGAGGCTGATAGCTGGGTCCATGACTGTACGCAAGGAAGTGCCTCCTTGTTATGCACAAAATAATGATTCCTCCACCTGACAGCAGGGACCCACCGAAAGGGCCTCTGTATTTCATGAAGAAAATGTTCCTCCCGCTGACATCTCAGACCCACCAGCTATATCTTCACACGAAAGGAAGTGCCTCCTTATTACACACAAAAAATGAATACTCCCCATGCTATCTGGGACTCACCATAGTTGGAGGCTGACTTGTGGGCCTACTGACGCGGATGGAGGGCTTTGTCAACTTAGTCAATATGAACGGTTCTAGCTCCACTAACCGCACGATGTCCATCCAACGGTTGTAGTGATTGTTCAACTTCTGGTCTTCTTGCTCCAGCCGCCCAAACTAGCGCTGGTTTTGCCGCCTACTCCTGCCTCCCGTGGCTGGCTCTGCTGCCACACAGGCCTCACTGGCCCATCCTACTCCCATCGGTGGCCTGGCCATCCCTGTACTCACCCAGACCTGTTGTTATTCTCCGGGGACGGCAGCCTCACACTGCGGCCGAACCAGTAAACCCTCGTATGCCCCTCCACATGGGAAACAACTGCTGAGTCTTCCCCGGCTCTGGGTCATTCCCTTCCTAGGCCTCGCCGTTGTCCACTGCCTTGGTGCTCTCTGCGCGGCGTGGTCAACGTGGTCAAGAAACGACTTACATCAGAAGAGGACTGTACGTGGAGAGGCTGATAGGTGGGTCCACGGCAGCAGCAAGGAAGTGCCTCCTTATTACACGCAAAATAATGATTCCTCCACCTAACATCAAGGACCAACCAAAGGGCCTCTGTATTTTGGCTAAGTTGTATTTTGCGGAAAAATGTTTTCGCCTCTGACAGATGGGACCCACCACCTATATCTTCGAAAGCAAAGAAAGTGCCTCCATATTAGGTGCAAAAAAATGAATCCTCCCCCTGACAGCTTGGACCCACAATCAATAACTTCGCACACAAGGAAGTGCCTCCTTATCCTCCCTGACAGTCAGGACCCACCTGGTCGAAACGTACGTAGCATTGTCATTCTGGTCGTGAACATGTACGTACATACTGGTCGATCAGTCTCTCTACAACGATGAACCATGGTCGAGCAAGTAGCGACACGTGTAGTAGTAGAGCCCCTGATGTAGCAGTTCAGGTAGTCCCTTGCAAACTGTGTACACGTACATACAGCCACATGCTAAAAAATAAGGCCATGTACGTACATATGGGCGGGGTCTCGAACGCGTACTCGCATATACGTACGGCCAAGGCTCGTGTACATGCAGAGGCAACGGATGGCAGCAACGGCATCCTGTTCATCGGGCAGCCAACCGGTTGGGTTGGAATGGAGAAATAGCATCGTGTTCATCGGGAGGCAACAGACTAGGTCGGAATGCGTCATGTTGGACGGGAGCCAACCGGCTTGGACGGAACAGCCGAAACGGGGTCTAGCGTACCACAGTACAGAGGAAACCGCCTTCTGTTCGACCGGCTACGGTCGAAACGGGGGTCCTGTTCATCGGGAGGGGTGTGGCGTACCGCAAAACAGAGGAAACGGACTTGTGTTGGAGTGCTACGGTCGAAACGGGGGTCTTGTTCATCGGGACGGGTGTGGCATACCACAAAACAGAGGAAACGGACTTGTGTTGCAGCGCTATGGTCGAAATGGGGGTCCTGTTCATCGGAGGGGTGTGGTGTACCACAAAACGGGACTCCACGGGCTACTGTTCACCCATCGTCGACTTCCTTCAGCCTCCACATGCACTGTTCATCCATCGCATCTTTCTCCCTCCTCCACTAGCTACTGTTCATCCACGGGCTACTGTTCATCCAGCCCTCCATTGGCTATTGTTCAACCAGCCCTCCACGGGGTCCTGTTCATCCAGCCCTCCACGGGGTCCTGTTCAACCAGCCCTCCACGGGGTCTCTCCACCGGCTACTGTTCATCCACCCCCACCTCCTCGATCGGGGTCCTGTTCATCCAGCGTGTTCATCTAGTGGCAATAGCCTCTACTACCATGGGATCTTGTTCGTCCAACCCCCACCGGGAACTATTCATCCAACCCCCATCGGGGACTGTTCATCAAGAGGCAGCTTGATCGGCTTCAGTTAGTAGCAGTAGCGAAGGAATCACTTGGGTTCGGTTAATAGCAAGGGATCAATCGGGGTTCAGTAATGTAGCTAGTGCAATCGCTCGAGTTCGGTTAGAGCCCAATGCTTCGCTCGGGTTTAGTTAGAGCACAACGCCTCGCACACACGCGCGTACATGTACAAGAGAAATGCGCAAACCTCTCCGTGCATCGCTCGGCCCCGACCACACACCGTAATTGTGAACTCCACGATATTTTCCTCGCCCTCGCTTCTACCATGATTTTTTCCGTCATGGACGGCCCAAAGAATGTCATGCAGCTACATCTCCGGCCCGCCCAGGACGAAAATCCCATTTTCTGTCATGATTTTTTGTCACAGAAGTAGGAGCCCACCACATCTATGATGATACTGGGTTTTATCACACTTATCGTCATAGAAGTGTCATAAGCATGACAGGAAAAAAATTGTTCGGCCCAAAATGTCACCGATGTGTCTTTTTTTTGTAGTGCATAAACATTTGCAAAGTACATACGGATCTGAATGTTGCAGATCTGTTGACTAAACCTCTTCGACAGGCAAAACATGATCAACACCAGAACTCTATGGGTGCTAGATTCATTACCATGTAATACTAGATTATTGACTCTAGTGCAAGTGGGAGACTGTTGGAAATATGCCCTAGAGGCAATAATAAAGTGGTTACTATTATATTTCCTTGTTCATGGTAATCGCTTATTATCCATGCTATAATTCTATTGATTGGAAACTCAAATACATGTGTGGATACATAGACCACAAGATCTCCCTAGTGAGCCTCTACCGTACTAGCTCGTTGATCAAAGATGGCTATGGTTTCCTAGCCATAGACATGAGTTGTCATTTGATAACGGGATCACATCATTAGGAGAATGATGTGATGGACAAGACCCAAACTATAATTGTAGCATATGATTGTATCAACTTTACTGTTATCGATTTTTGCATGTCAAGTATCTGTTCCTATGACCATGAGATCATGCAACTCACTGACACCGGAGGAGTACCTTGTGTGTATGAAATGTTGCAACATAACTGGGTGACTATAAAGATACTCTACAGGTATCTCCGAGGGTGTCTGTTGAGTTGGCATGGATCAAGACTGGGATTTGTCACTTCGTATGACGGAGAGGTATCTCAGGGCTCACTCGGTAATACAGAATCACAATGAGCTTGCAAGCAATGTGACTAAAGAGTTAGCCACGGGATCTTTTATTATGGAATGGGTAAAGAGACTTGCCGGTAACGAGATTGAACTAGGTATGTGATACATCTCCGTCGTATCTACTTTTCCAAACACTTTTGCCCTTGTTTTGGACTCTAACTTGCATGATTTGAATGGAACTAACCCGGACTGGCGTTGTTTTCAACAGAATTGCCATGGTGTTATTTTTGTGCAGAAATAAAAGTTCTAGGAATGACTTGAAAATCAACGGAGATTATTTTTGGAATATATAAAAAATACTAGAAGAAGAATTCACGTCAGGGGCCCACACCCTGTCCCCGAGGGTGGGGGCGCGCCTACCCCCCTGGGCACGCCCCCTGCCTCGTGGGCCCCCTGACGCTCCACCGACCTCAACTCCAACTCCATATATTCGCTTTCGGGGAGGAAAAAAATAGGAGAGAAGGATTCAACGAGTTTTACGATACGGAGCCGCCGCCAAGCCCTAAACTCTCCCAGGAAGGCTGATCTGGAGTCCGTTCGGGGCTCCGGAGAGGGCAATCTGTCACCATCGTCATCATCAACCTTCCTCCATCACCAATTTCATGATGCTCACCGTTGTTTGTGAGTAATTCCATCGCAGGCTTGCTGGACGGTGATGGGTTGGATGAGATTTATCATGTAATCAAGTTAGTTTTGTTAGGGATTGATCCCTAGTATCCACTATGTTCTCAGATTAATGTTGCTATGACTTTGCTATGCTTAATGCTTGTCATTATGGCCCGAGTGCCATGATTTCAGATCTGGACCTATTATGTTTTCATGAATATATGTGATTTCTTGATCCTATCTTGCAAGTCTATAGTCACCTATTATGTGTTATGATCCGTTAACCCTGAAGTGACAATAATCGGGACCATTACCTGTGATGACCGTAGTTTGAGGAGTTCATGTATTCACTATGTGTTAATGCTTTGGTCCGATACTCTATTGAAAGGAGGCCTTAATATCCCTTAGTTTCCAATAGGACCCCGCTGCCATGGGAGGGTAGGACAAAAGATGTCATGCAAGTTCTTTTCCATAAGCACGTATGACTATATTCGGAATACATGCCTACATTACATTGATGAACTGGAGCTAGTTCTGTGTCACCCTATGTTATAACTGTTGCATGATCGATCGCATCCGACATAATTATCCATCACTGATCCATTGCCTACGAGCTTTTCCTATATTGTTCTTCGCTTATTTACTTTTCCATTGCTACTGTTACAATCACTATAAAACCAAAATTATTACTTTTGCTAGCGTTACCACTACTATCATATTACTTTGCTACTAAATACCTTGCTACAGATATTAAGTTTCCAGGTGTGGTTGAATTGACAACTCAGCTGCTAATACTTGAGAATATTCTTTGGTTCCCCTTGTGTCGAATCAATAAATTTGGGTTGAATACTCTACCCTCGAAAACTGTTGCGATCCCCTATACTTGTGGGTTATCAAGACTATTTTCTGGCGCCGTTGCCGGGGAGCATAGCTCTATTCTTTGAGTCACTTGGGATTTATATCTGCTGGTCACTATGAAGAACTTGAAAGATCAAAGAACCAAGATTTTTCCCTCAACTACGAGGGGAGGTAAGGAACTGCCATCTAGCTCTGCACTTGATTCACCTTCTGTTTTGAGTAAACTTGTGACACCTACTCCTGCTATTCATTTTGATATGTCGCATGTTATTGATGATGCCACTTCTGCTTTGCATGATACTTATGGTGAAACTACTTCTATGCTTGATAATACTGTGCCACTAGGTGATTTTCTTGATGAACAACTTGCTAGGGCTAGAGAGAATGAAATTATTGAAACTGATAATATTGATGAAAATGATGATGAAGATTCTCCCCCTAGATATGAATTGCCTGTTGTGCCTGAGGGTTATGTTATGGATGAAGAAACTGCTAGATACTTCTTAGCTTGCAATGATAGATTTGATCTTAAGAAATTATTAGCTAAGCTTAAAGAAAAGTCTTTGAATGCTAGAATGAAATATGACCCTGCTTTTGCTACTTCACCTATCTTTATTAATGATAAGGATTATGATTTCTCTATTGATCCCGAGATAATTACTTTGGTTGAATCTGATCCTTTCTATGGCTATGAATCTGAAACTGTTGTGGCACATCTTACTAAATTAAATGATATAGCCACCCTATTCACTAATGATGAGAAAACTTGCTACTATTATATCCGTAAGTTATTTATGTTCTCATTAAAGGGTGATGCTAAAACATGGTTTAATTCTCTTGATCCTGGTTGTGTGCGTAATCCCCAGGATATGATTTATTACTTCTCTGCTAAATATTTCCCCGCTCATAAGAAACAAGCTGCCTTAAGGGAAATATATAATTTTGTGCAAATTGAAGAAGAGTGTCTCCCACAAGCTTGGGGGAGGCTTCTCCGATTACTTAATGCTTTGCCTGATCATCCTCTCAAGAAAAATGAAATACTTGATATCTTTTATAATGGACTAACTGATGCTTCCAGAGACTACTTGGATAGTTGTGCTGGTTGTGTTTTCAGGGAAAGAACCGTTGATCAAGCTGAATTGCTATTGAATAATATGTTCACTAATGAAAATAATTGGACACTTCTAGAACCAACTCCTAAGCCAACTCCGAAGAAAAGGGGTATTATATTTCTCAGTCCTGAAGATATGCAAGAGGCAAAGAAATCTATGAAAGAAAAAGGTATTAAAGATGAAGATGTTAAGAATTTACCACCTATTGAAGAAATACATGGTCTTGATAACCCGACACAGGTAGTAAAGGTAAATTCTCTCTATAGATTTGATAAATGTGAAATCCCATTTACTAAGTTTGCTAGCCAATGTTTGGATGAGTTTGATGACTTTATGGTTAAGCAAGAAAACTTCAATGCTTATGTTGGTAGACAATTGAAACACAATGCTGATATGCTTGAACACTTGAGTGATTATATGGCTAATGTTAAAGGTGAACTTAAACTTATTAGTAAACGTGCTTCTATGGTTATCACTCAAGTAGAACAAGTACTTAAGGCTCAGAATGATTTGCTCAATGAATTAAATAATAATAAGAATGATAATGCTGTTAGAGTTATGACTAGAGGAGGTAAAATGACTCAGGAACCTTTGTATCCTGAGGGCCATCCTAAGAGAATTGAGCAAGATTCTCAGAGAATTAATATTGATGCAGCTAGTCCTTCTAGGAGGAAGAAAAAGAGAAATGATAGGACTTTGCATGCCTCTAGTGAACCTGTTGTTGACATACCTGAGAACCCCAACGATATCTCTATTTCTGATGCTGAAACACAATATGGTAATGAACATGAGACAAGTGATAATGTTAATGATGATGTTCATGTTGATGCTCAACCTAGCAATGATAATGATGTAGAGATTGAACCTGCTGTTGATCTTGATAACACACAATCAAAGAATCAACGTTATGATAAGAGAGACTTTGTTGCTAGGAAGCATGGCAAAGAAAGAGAACCATGGGTTCAGAAACCTATGCCTTTTCCTCCTAAACCATCCAAGAAAAAGGATGATGAGGATTTTTAGCGCTTTGCTGAAATGATTAGACCTATATTTTTGCGTATGCGTTTGACTGATATGCTTAAAATGAACCCTTATGCTAAGTACATGAAAGATATTGTTTCAAATAAAAGAAAGATATCGGAAGCTGAAATTTCCACCATGCTTTCTAATTATACTTTTAAGGGTGGAATACAGAAGAAACTAGGAGATCCAGGAGTACCGACTATACCATGCTGCATTAAAAGAAACTATCTTAAAACTGCTTTACGTGATCTTGGAGCCGGTGTTAGTGTTATGCCTCTCTCTTTATATCGTACACTTGATTTGAATAAGTTGACACCTACTGAAGTATCTTTGCAAATGGCTGATAAATCAACTGCTATATCTGTCGGTATTTGTGAAGATGTGTCTGTTGTGGTTGCAAACGTTACTATTTTAACGGACTTTGTTATTCTTGATATTCCCGAGGACGATAGTACGTCGATTATCCTTTGTAGACCCTTTTTGAATACTGCAGGGGCTGTTATTGATTGCAACAAAGGCAATGTCACTTTTCATGTTAATGGTAATGAGAATACGGTACACTTTCCAAGGAAACAACCTCAAGTCCAGAGTATCAATTCTATTGGAAAAATTTCAACGATTACTATTGGAGGTTTTGAATTTCCTCTTCCTACTGTGAAGAATAAATATGATATTCTTATTGTTGGGGATGTGCATATCCCCGTTGAGGTAACCTAGTGTTATTCGAAAATTCTCCGGTTTCATGTTATTCGAAATGAGTTTGTTAACAAGACATGATCAACCTTGTTAGTGGATTCCTTTTGATGAGCATGAGATGGATGAAGTTAGAAAACACAACTCTCTGTACCCTCTTTTTACTTTCTGTTATTTATGTCAAATAAAGCAAAAATAGTATTTTCTGTCTGTTTTTCTGAATTATCCATGCAATAAAAAATACCCCGAAAATAAAAGTTCTCCAAATGCCCTGAAAATGAAATATGTTTTTTTCTAGAATATTTGAGAATATCTGGCACTGAGAACACATCAGGGGAAGCAGCCACGTGCCCATGAGGGTGGAGGGCGCACCCCCTGCCTCGTGGACCCCATGTGGGTCCCCTCCACTTATCCTTTCACCCACACACTTTGTCTTGCTCCAGAAAAAATCACTAGCCAGCTCAAACCCGAGTTCTTGCTCATCTTGCTGCCATTTTTGATATCCTTGCTCAAAGCTCGTCTCACAAAACTGCTTTGGGGGATTGTTCTTTGGTATGTGACTCCTCCAATGGTCCAATTAGTTTTTGTTCTAGTGCTTTATTTATTGCAAATTTTTACTGCTAAGGTGACTCTATTCTTGAGCTTGCATGTCAAATTTATGTGGTCAAAAGTAGTTTTAATGCATGATTTAGCCTCTAGGCACTTGTAGGAGTAGTTGCTATCAATCTTGTTGAGTTTGGTTCACTTTTATTTTAAGTTACTAAAAATTTTAGAAAATTTTCAAAGGAAGAAATATGTTTAGGAAAATGTACCAAGGTGGTTTCTCAAGGAAAGAAGGACCCAGGCCCGCAATACGCGAGCCGGACAATGAACTACCGAGGGAGGCTCAAGTGCGGCCTTGTGAATGGCCGTCAGAGGACTTCATGGTTCGAGCAGGAATCAAGGAGGAATTTGACGCATATGTGCATAATGCTGATCTTGAGAGCTTCGAGGTAGATAAGTGTCGTCGGTACTTGAGGGAGTCCTGGATTAGGGGGTGTCCAGACAGCCGGACTATCTCCGTTGGCCGGACTATTGGACTATGAAGATACAAGATTCAAGACTTCGTCTCATGTCCGGATGGGACTCTACTTGGCGTGGAAGGCAAGCTAGGCAATACGTATATGGATATCTCCTCCTTTGTAACCGACCTTGTGTAACCCTAACCCTCTCTGGTGTCTATATAAACCGAAGGGTTTTAGTCCGTAGGACAACAACCATAACATACAATCATACCATAGGCTAGCTTCTAGGGTTTAGCCTCTCTGATCTCGTGGTAGATCTACTCTTGTACTACCCATATCATCAATATCAATCAAGCAGGACGTAGGGTTTTACCTCTATCAAGAGGGCCCGAACCTGGGTAAAACATCGTGTCCCCTGCCTCCTGTTACCATCCGGCCTAGACGCACAGTTCGGGACCACCCACCCGAGATCCGCCGGTTTTGACACCGACATTGGTGCTTTCATTGAGAGTTCCGCTGTGCCGTCGCCACCAGGAAGGATGTCTCATCCCGTCTTTAAAGATGGCACTATTGTTGAGGGAGCTTTGGCTATCGGCCAAACTCTTCGGCTAGGTGGTTTTCTTATGACCGCCTGTTCGGCCGCTGCGCGGACGATGACTTCTCGGGTCATCGAAAGCAATCTTCACGTCAACTCGGAACTCGTCGAGCAGTTAGATCCAATGGAGCTCTCTTCCCTGAACGAGCTCTTAGATCGCATTGCCGCCCTGGGAGTCGCTACAGACTACGATCAGATTGGGCCTAAACCCGATCTGAGAGAGATCAACTCTCCCCAGGTCACCGATCACGTCGCAGTGGTGGAAGAACAATGTGGTAACCCTTCATCTATCTTGAGGACTAGATATGTCTGGATTCCCGATCCCTCCAAGCCGGATACCCGCGGAGGGGAGGACGTCACTCAAGGCCTGAACCTAGAATCAGGCAGCGGGCTAGATTTATCGGAAAACATCCAAGAATCCAAACTTCCGAGTTCGGAAACTCCTTGGCCCCTGAGTCTCAGATTGGGTGAGGATTCGGATTCAATTCCACCCACCCACCCACCCAAACATACGCGATCTATCCCAAATTAGGCAAGAGCCCGAAGAAACAGTACACCATTACTGGGCCAAATTCCTCCTGGTCATGAACAGGATAAAGGACTGCCGCGAGGAAGACACAATTTCATTCTTCTGCAATAATTGCACGAACAAGGGAATCCTCAACGCCATAAGTCGTCGCGAAATTACACGCTTTGCCGACTTGGTGTCCATAGTACGAAAGTACTGTGCAATGGAAAGCGCCTGGAAAACCGAAACAAAATTTTGGGATAATCCGGCCCTGAATACAAACCCAGTATGAAATAAAAGGGTGCATTATCACAATACACCTGGGTTAACTACCAAAAAGCAAAAGCCCTCTACGGGGCAAGGAACCGTACCAGAGGGATGGCTCAACGGACCCTGCAAAATTCATAGTACAGCGGATGCAATACCAACGCACAGCCTTAGAGCATGTTGGATACTCCGGCAGGTGGCCAAAAGTGGTGAGGATCTACTCCTCCCAAAGACAACAGAGCATCATCCCGCGGACAACAATACGGTGTTAACGGTCTTTGACACCTTCGCGTCAAATAATAGATGCAAGCGAACACTCCGCAGCATGGCGGAAATCTGCCACATAGCAGAAATAAATCCTTGGAGTGACACGGCTATTACCTTCAATGCCAGTGACGAACCTAAATTCCGAACAGCCCGAGCACCAGCCGCACTGGTCCTCAGTCCAATCGTGGACGGCTTTCGACTCACCAAGGTACTCATGGACGGCGGCAGCGGATTAAACCTCATCTATGAGGAAACTCTTCAAAAGATGGAAATAGACTGGAGCCACATTGAGCAAAGTAGCACAACCTTTAGAGGAATAAACCCCAGTCGGGAAGCATGCTGTGCTGGAAAAATCACACTAGACGTGGTATTCGGCATGCCAGATAATTACAGGTCTGAAGAAATTACATTCCAAGTGGCCCCGTTCAGCAGCGGATACCACGCTCTAGTAGGGCGGGAGGCGTTTACAATCTTCCAAGCCATACCCCATTACGGGTACATGAATCTCAAAATGCCCGGGCCCAACGGAATCATCACTCTTGCTACTGATCCGGACATAGCACTCCGCACCGAAAATAAGACAGCTGCATTGGCCCTTGAGGCACTATCCGAAGCCCTAGTGGCCGAGGAACTAACTGCGCTGCGCACCATGGTGAATAGGGATGACGTGATACTCGATAAAAGATCCAAGTCCACCTCCTTTAAACCGGCGGACGAAATAGTCAAATTCCAAGTCCATCCAACGGACCCTACAAAAATAGCTTCCATCGGGGCACAATTAAACCCTGATGTCGACGCCGCACTGCGAGAGTTCCTATGCAAGAACTGGGACATTTTTGCCTGGCACCCTTCAGACATGCCAGGAATCCCACGCAGGCTGGCTGAGCACAGCCTAAATATCCTAAAAGGGTTTAAGCCAGTCAAGTAGGCTCTTCGACGTTTCTCCGAACCTAAGAGACAAGCCATGGGAGAGGAACTAGCCAAGCTATTGGAGGCCGGATTCATCAGAGACATAAAACATCCGGACTGGCTAGCAAACCTGGTGATGGTACCAAAGAAGGACAAATCCTGGCGCTTGTGTGTCGATTTTAAGGACCTTAACAAGGCCTGCCCAAAGGATCCTTTCCCCCTCCCCCGCATCGATCAAATCATCGATGCTACCGCAGGACACGATTCATTGTGTTTCCTCGACGCATACTCCGGCTACCATCAAATTAAAATGGCAGAGCCAGACCAAGCCGCAACGGCATTCATCACACCATACGGCCCATTCTGCTTCAACACAATGCCCTTCGGGCTCAAAAACGCCGGTGCAACATATCAGCGCATGATTCAGACATGTCTGGCAAACCAGATCGACAAAACAGTGGAGGCATACGTGGATGACGTGGTCGTTAAAACCAAGCATGTCGAAACTCTAGTAGACGACTTGAGACTCACATTCGACAACCTCCGAACATATGACATCAAGCTCAATCCGGAAAAATGCGTTTTCGGCGTACCAGCCGGAAAAGCTCCTAGGATTCATTGTCTCTAGTAGAGGTATTGAAGCTAATCCGACCAAAATCCAAGCGTTGTCACAGTTGGCTACCCCAACAGACCTCAAACAAATACAAAAATTGATTGGATGCATGGCGGCTCTAAGCCGCTTTATCTCCGGCTTGGGAGAAAAGGCATTACCCCTTTATCGCCTACTCCGGCGCACCGAACACTTAGAGTGGACGGACGCCGCCATGGCCAGACTCAACGAAATAAAGCCATATTGGCAAAAAACCCAGTCCTGGCCGCGCCAAACATTAGCGAACCAATGCTATTATACATTGCGGCAACTCATCAAGTAGTAAGCGCAGTGCTCATCGTCGAGCGAGAAGTGGACAGACACAAATTCCCCCTTTAAAAGCCGGTTTACTACGTGTCCACTGTCCTTACTCCATGAAAATCACGGTAGCCGCATTATCAAAAGATAGCGTACGCGGTATTTATGGCATCCCAGAAGCTGCGACACTACTTTCAAGAGTGTTCGATAACGGTAGCCTCGGAAGTACCACTTAACGATATTATAAACAACCGCGACGCGACGGGCCGGATTGCCAAATGGTCCATTGAGCTCATCCCATTCGACATAACTTACAAGCCACGGTGAGCTATTAAGTCGCAAGTTTTGGCTGACTTCGTCGCTGAGTGGACGGAAGCCGAACTCCCTAAAGAGTACGGCACATATTCAAACTGGATCATGCACTTCGACGGCTCCAAAATGTTGGCTGGTCTGGGGGCTGGCGTCATTTTGACGTCCCCAACAGGAGATACCGTTCAATATGTACTACAGATAATGTATACGGACTCCAACAACGCAACCGAATATGAGGCCCTTCTACATGGTCTCCGGATGGCAGTATCCATGGGCATTCAACGCCTAGAGGTGCGCGGGGATTCGAACCTCGCGATATCCCAAATAAATGGAGACTTGATGCCAAGGATCCAAAAATGGCAGCTTATCGCAATGTCGTCCTAAAAATGTCATCTCGGTTCGAGGGGCTCGAATTTCACCATGTGGCTTGGGAAAACAATCAGGCGGCGGATATCCTCGCCCGCATCGGCGCAAAACACGACGCGTCCCTCCCAACATATTTCTGGAAAGGCTTTTCAAGCCATCCGTAGCATGGGAAGGGGACACCGGTAACAACAGTTCGGACCCGGCCAAAATACCCGATACCAAACTCTCTGACACAATCGGAGGCTCCGCCACCGAAATGACACAATCAGCCCACGAAATAATGGCCATTATTGCCCCGTGGACAGAACCATTCCTGGCCTACCTAACTAGACAGGAACTTCCGGAGGACCAAAATGAGGCACGCTGCATAGTGCGGCGATCCAAGGCCTACAGGGTCCATGAGGGAGAATTGTACAAAAAAAAGCGCTACTGGAGTCCTTCGAAGGTGCATCTCTGAAGAGGAAGGGCGGAACCTTTTGGCAGAAATTCACGCCGGACTCGGCGGTCATCACGCCGCAACCTGGGCTCTTGTAAGCAAGGCCTTCCGTACAGGATTCTATTGGCCAACGGCCCGGGCAGATGCACAGGACTTGGTCCAACGTTGCGCCGGTTGCCAGCTCTTTGCAAATTAAAGCCACATGCTACCTACCGCCCTCCAAACAATCCCCATTACATGGCCCTTCGCGGTCTGGGGGCTTGACATGGTTGGACCCCTTAAAGGGGGAACCCACAAGAAAAAATACTTATTGGTCACGGTGGATAAATTCACCAAATGGATAGAGGCTAAACCGGTTAAAACAGCCGAATCCGAACCGGTGATAGATTTCATATCCGGGGTACACCGTTATGGCGTCCCCCACAGCATCATCATTGATAATGGCACGAACTTCATGGCCGGCGAGGTAAAACTATGGTGCAGCAAAATGGGCATCAAGCTCGATTATGCTTCAGTCTATCACCCACAAACCAACGATCAAGTCGAACGAGCAAATGGTCTTATAATGAGCGGCATTAAACCCATATTAGTGCGCTCCTTAACGGAGTCTGACACGCACTGGGTAGAGGAGCTCGACTTCGTACTCTGGGGGCTGCGGACCACGCCAAATCGTACTACCGGATATACACCGTTTTTTATGATGTACGGCGCAGAGGCAATCCTGCCCTGTGACATAATTCATGACTCACCTCGACTGCGCATGTACGAAGAAAGAGAAGCCAAGCTCGATCGGCAGGACAGTCTAGACACCTTGGAGGAAGAGCGCGATGTAGCCAAAGCCCGTTCCGCATTTTACCAGCAACAGGCTCGCAGATACCAAAGCAGAGAAGTACGGGCCAAAACTTATAACATTGGCGAACTAGTTCTACGGCAGCCGGATAAGAAAAAGAACAAGCTCGAGCCCAAATGGGAAGGTCCCTTCATTATCGACCAAGTTCTGACCGGTGGAGCGTACCGACTGCGGGATGCATCGACTAGTCGACTCGAGCCGAACCCATGGAACGCAGCCAGGCTCCGAAGATTCTACGCCTAGCACCGGACTTTATGTTAGTCCCCTCCCTTTGTCCATTTTCTGCATATGCATCATCTGTCTTGTTTCCCTTTCTTTCTTTTATCTCTCTAGGCCTTCAAGGGTCACCTTGTGCCTCACTCATACATTACAGATGCGCTAGCCGCACTCTTCATACCTGGGGGCTTCTTTCACAGAAGCTTAAATTATTTACCTGGGCCTCACGCCCAACACATGTGTAATACTTCCGCATGTACCTTTTTTCACCATTATATGCATCGATATGACTTAAGTTTTGGCCAAGCTGGGTTGCCTGGCTCTTGTATTTATGCCCTACGTTCCTATTAATTCGGCTAGGGCATAAGGGGAGAACCTCTGTGATTGTTACCGCCGGGTCAGTCGGACATGTACCTCAGACTGGGTGAAGCTGAAAGCTAGCGTTCTTAAGGGAATATTCGGTCGGTGAACAAAAGATGACTTTTATTTATTATCCATATCTGCCCCCAGATGCTTTTTCTGCGCTTCCTATCACAGTCCGGACATGCACTTTAGGGCATGCTTACCCAGGGAAAGGAACCCTTAACAGAACTATTCTCTCTGGAAGATGTTTCTTACTACCCATGTAATATAACATAACTAGTTGAGCACTTGTCTGATAAAGCACTAATGACCCCTACACCTGGTCTCCACGCATGCCCCGGTTCTTACATAACTGAGAGGGTATTCGGATACACTTCGGACTGTCGGGTCCCGAGGTTGAGGCGAAAAGGTCCGCCACGACAAACGATCTACAATCCGGCTAGAAGGCATTATACATGTCACTTTAAAATTACATAGTCAATTTGACTGGTTGAATTCCTCTTCAATGCCATCCAATA
The DNA here is from genome assembly GCF_003073215.2 of Triticum urartu. Lineage (NCBI taxonomy): Eukaryota > Viridiplantae > Streptophyta > Magnoliopsida > Poales > Poaceae > Triticum > Triticum urartu. The sequence continues at coordinate 419,186,854 of NC_053024.1, forward strand.
GGCTGTCTAGTCTACAGTCCTGTTGGGAATACTTTGTGGCCAATTCTACTTGGCCGTACACTAAGCTCACAGGGATCTCCTTCCCATCAGGCCCCACAGGTCCAACTTCGGCCATGTGGTTCGGGTCAGCCTTCGTGTACCGTGTCTTCACCATTGCCCAAGCTTCCCTGGCGCCCTGACGGCAGGTCGATATCTTCCATAATCAGAAGCGCCGCCGTGCTCCCTTCAGCTTTTCTGTAAGATCTCCAAGGCCTTCGGGTATGGAGACGGATGGCCACAAGGCCTGGGCGACACCTTGCATCACCTGCCGAACTCGTTCGTGCAACTGTGAGAGCTCGGGAAGAAGATCACCCGTTGAACCGGGCATCTCCTCGGCAGGACGACCTGTTAGCATACCTACAGACATAACTCTGTCAGCCAGCTTCCTCGCCGAACTCTTTTTCAAAGTTCGTTCAAGAACTTACTAAATATGCCGTGTTGAAGCCACCGATTCTCCTTAACAGAGTCCGATAGTTGGGCATGAACATCTTTTAGTTCCACGCCCAGCTTGGTGTTGGCATCTAGGAGATCATTCTTCTCCTGCCTCACCCTCGTAAGCATGCTCTCACCGGCCTTCAGCTGGCGTATGAGCTGTTGCTTATCCGGATTTACTCCAGCATCATCTGCAATTTTATCGTCGGATCTGCATATACGCCGCATTCTAATATGATACTTATCATTCGAAGGATATGTTACCAGAGGGGGTCTCTTTGGGCTCCCCTGCTACGGCCAGTGCGGCTAGAAGTTGGGCTTTGCACTCTTCCAGCTCCTGGGACAATTGAGTATTCTTTTCTGTAAGAACCTGCATAACAAATGATCCTTAAATCAGTTATCCTAACTGTTTCAAGTCTCAGGGGCTACTGATATATATAATCATCAAATTTTCTCACCCGTATGTCTTTTACATACTGCTCCGTGGCTCTGGCTAGACCATTTTGAGCGGCACGGAGGTGCGCGTCTACCGAGTTGAAGGCATCCAATGCCTCTTGGGAGAAACAAGCGTCACGAAGAACAGTCCGGTGACGCCTGTGGTTCATGGCACTTTCCACCTCGGAATTGGTGGCGGACAGTTTGTCCGCATCCTCTGTCGGAGGAGCGCCCGGCGCATGCCTCGTATTTGTTCCCGCCTCCGAATCCGGCCTTGGAGCCTGGCTGGTGGAGGCACGATTGGTAACCTCTCCGGGTATAGTCCGGCGAGTGCTCTTTTTCCTGAAAGAAGGCATGGGCGTTAGTATGCCTCTGAGAATAATGGCTTACAATAAATACGGCGCATCGTACCGCTGTGCCGGTGTCTCAATCCGGACTACGGGTCTTTTCAGCCCGCCTGGCCTCACGGCCCCTTGTTGGCTAGTTGCCACAGGCTCGGCCTTCTGCCCCGAGGACCTCCCCTGCAAAACACAGCTGTTATACGGCAATCAAAAAGCGCAAGGACGGGTCCCTTTTTTAAGTGCTGGGACTTCGGTCTCAGTCACCTGTGAGGCTGGAACTAGCCCAGGGTAATCGGCCATAATGGCCACCAAAGCGTTGTCATTACTCGATTGGTAAAATACCCCATCAATCAGCTCCACAGATATGTCCGGATCCTCCTGGGAGGCTGGGTCAAGGGACCATCCAGGGTCCTCGGGTTGTGGAGGAGGGCTGTTTATCTCCTTTATAGCCTGGCGCAGCTCCTGCGATGATATCGCTAGAATGAATACTTAACTATGAGAATACGAAATGGATGGGCGATAAAAAGTCTCCGCTTACCCAGCTCGGAGGATTGTACATAGAAAATACGCCCTGCGGGTTGACACGAAGGAATTCCTCCTCTTCTCCCTTGTACAGAGTGGATAAGATCTTTATTAGATCAGCAGCCGATCCCGGCCCTTTGCGGCCGTGGCGGGTGGCGTCATCCTCCCCGTTGAAATCCCACATGGGGTGGCCTCTATACTGGAGCGGCTGCACCCCCCGCATGATACATATGGCCATGACCTCGATCATGGTCAATCCGGATCGAGCTAAGAAACTTATCCGGCTCATCAGGTAAAGAATGTCCCTGTCATCTTCCTCCAGGGAGCTCCGTGGACGCCAGCTCCGGCGCTTCTTCAAAGGGGCGTTGTCGAACTCAGGAAGGCCGATCCGAATAGGATCCGGGAGGGGGACGTCTTCTGTATAAAACCATTCTGAAGGCCAGTCTTCGGACGTCTTCTTTGGGGTCCCAGACAGGTATCCGGTCCCGGCAATACGCCACACTTCAGCTCCGCCCACTTGATATATTGACCCCTTCTGAGAAAGGGGCACAAGGTAGAACAGCTTCTTCCACAGAGTGAAATGAGCCTCACAACCCAAAAACAACTCTCAAAGGGCTACGAATCACGCGATATGCAGCATGGAGGCAGGCGTAAGGTTGTGCAACTGGAGGCCGTAGAACTCCAGGAGCCCCCGGAGAAACGGATGAATTGGGAATCCGAGCCCTCTTACCAAATAAGGGACAAGGCATACCCGCTCTCCCTTGGAGAGATTGGGAAGGCTCTCTGCTTGCTCTCCGCCATCATAGGTGGCAAGCCCAGCTCGAACCGGGACCAGGTACGCTGGGGGAAGAAATCCCTTGGTCTGAAGCATCACTAATTTGCTGTGCGGGATGGAACATCTCTCCCAATCTCTAGGCTTGGAGCTAGAGGGGCGAGAGGAGGAGCTGCATCGACCGGCCATGATCGAATGGATCTGTGTCGGGTGCGCTCCGATGAAGGCTCGCCAAGGGAGGATGGTGTGATTTGGATCTGAATCCTCTTCTTTTTAATAGGCGGCTCATTCATACAGCTAGGGGGGTAAATGTGAAAACGCCCTGGCTCTTCACATTCGCTCGACACGTGGAAAGTGGCCATTATTAGGCGTGGAAGCCAAGGAGTGCAACATTCACAAGAAACCGGACACTATTTTGACAGGTACACAGAATTTGGAGAGGAACCCGCCTTGCAATGCCGAAGACAATACTACGCGCCGGACTCATCGTCATTGAAGCCTGGTTCGGGGGCTACTGAGGGAGTCCTGGATTAGGGGGTCTCCAGACAGCCGGACTATCTCCGTTGACCGGACTATTGGACTATGAAGATACAAGATTGAAGACTTCGTCTCGTGTCCGGATGGGACTCTACTTGGCATGGAAGGCAAGCTAGGCAATACGTATATGGATATCTCCTCCTTTGTAACCGACCTTGTGTAACCCTAACCCTCTCCGGTGTCTATATAAACCGAAGGGTTTTAGTCCGTAGGACAACAACCATAACATACAATCATACCATAGGCTAGCTTCTAGGGTTTAGCCTCTCTGATCTCGTGGTAGATCTACTCTTGTACTACCCATATCATCAATATCAATCAAGCAGGACGTAGGGTTTTACCTCCATCAAGAGGGCCCGAACCTGGGTAAAACATCGTGTCCCCTGCCTCTTGTTACCATCCGGCCTAGACGCATAGTTCGGGACCCCCTACCCGAGATCCGCCGGTTTTGACACCGACAGTACTACTACCTGACTGATTCCTTTGTGAGAAGGTTTGAATTTACATCATCACGCAATTCTCAAACTGTCCTGTTGGATCTTTATGATAAATCTTATACCACGGACTTAGAAGATTTTAATACTACTTGTAAACTCCCATAGTGGGGTAATGTTAGTGAACCTCATAAATCTGAATGTAAGGATTTTCTTGCTATTATCACTGTGGGGGAATCTAGGGAAATCACTCAAGCTACCATAGGGAGCATTCATTTTCCTACTATACATTATTTTGCTCTCTTCATAGGTAGATGCATAAATGGTAAGGATGAGGCATGTCACATGTGTGTGCCAGATCTTAGTGTTCTCAAGAGTGCTGTGTTAGGAGATAGACAATATAACTTGGGGGCCATTGTTGCACATAGGTTGCATAATAACAAAATTAATGGAGATTTCTTTGGTGGAATTTATGCAACCCGTTTAGCTGATTTTCTTGAGGTACCCATTCGTGGATATGATATTGAGTTGCCTCCTGCTTATTTAGATTATGATGCTAGGGTCGTCATTAGTTCGTTGAGAGGAACAATCAGTCCCTCCAGTACCGACTAATCTTTGACAGACGACACACCTATCACGTCACTCTCCCTGCTCCTACTTTCTTTGACTTTCGGGAAAAAAGGAGATATGTTATAACCAGGGAGGAGGCAGATGAGTACGAGAGGAGGACGGAGGCAGCCCGCCTCCAAGCTGCAGCTCTTCAGGCAGTAGCTGATGCATCTCAGTACGACCCCAGCTTCAACTTCGGATATCCACCAGGCCATCCATGGGCATAGACCAACTTAGGCCAAAAGCCTAAGCTTGGGGGAGTACGTATTTCTCACTGACATTACATTCATGTTCACACACTCATGCCAGTTGTCGGTGCTCATATTTTTTCATTATATCATCCATGTTAGTTTATCTTCTTTTTAAGCTTTCTTCTTGTGTGTCCGAAAAACCTAAAAAAACCAAAAAAATAGTTGTAGCTTTTAGTTAGTTTACTTTCCATGCCTGTAGTGGTAGTAATTAAGAGAAAACCCAAAAAGATTTCTCGTTCTTCTTTTGCTTGTTGGGAGCTTTCCCGTGTAAATAGTTTTGTTTTATTTCTTTCCTTTGGGGGTCGAGAGGAGAAGACCATAATGAAAATGTTGAGTGGATATTATATGCATTATTGTTGATCTAACAAAGAGCCCATATTACCTTGTCTTCTCTCTTGAATTGAATGCTTGCAGATTCTAGCTTAGTCCAATGCACGTGCACTATTATTATTATCCACACTATTTGGTCGTGCAAGTGAAAGGCAATAATGATGATATATGATGAAATTGATTGAGATGAGAAAAGTTGGTATGAACTCGACCTCTCTTGTTTTTGTAAATATGATTAGTTTATCGTTCCTGATTCAGCCTATTATGAAAGAAACATGTTTACAATAACAATTAGAGATTGTAGTTGCTTATGCCATGCTTAATTAGCTAGGAGTTTATAATGGTTTACCTTGCGTGCCAACATGCTATTAAAATGGTTGTGATGTGGTATGATAGGGTGGTATCCTCCTTTGAATAATTCAAGTGGCTTGACTTGGCACATGCTCACGCATTTAGTTGAAATAAAATCAACATAGCCTCTATGATATTTATGTTCATGGTGCATTATATCCTACTCATGCTTGCATTCGGTGTTGATTAATTTTAATGCAAGTCCATGACTGTTGTCGCTCTCTAGCTGGTCGCTTCCCAGTCTTTTTCTAGCCTTCACTTGTACTAAGAGGGAATACTGCTTGTGCATCCAATTCCATAAACCCCAAAGTTATTCCATATGAGTCCACGATACCTTCCTATATACGGTATCTACCTGCCGTTCCAAGTAAATTTGTATGTGCCAAACTCTAAACCTTCAAATAAACATTTTGTTTTGTATGCTCGAATAGCTCATGTATAAACTAGGGTTGTCTGTATCCTCCATGCTAGGCGGGTTATTCTCAAGAGGAGTGGACTCCGCTCCTCATTCACGAGAAAATAGCTGGTCACCGGGATGCCTAGTCCCATGCTCAAATCAAATCAAAATAATTGCAAACAAAACTCCCCCAGGATTGTTGTTAGTTGGAGGCACCCGTTGTTTTGGGCAAGCCATGGATTGATGCTTGTTGGTGGTGGGGGAGTATAAACTTTACCATTCTGCTTGGGAACCGCCTATAATGTGTGTAGCATGGAAGATATCGAGATCTCTCGGTTGTTATGTTGACAATGAAAGTATACCGCTCAAAATATTATTCATCTCTATTTCAAAACCGAGCTCTGGCACCTCTACAAATCCCTGCTTCCCTCTGCGAAGGGCCTATCCATTTACTTTTATGTTGAGTCATCATCCTCTTATTAAAAAGCACCAGTTGGAGAGCACCACTGTCATTTGCATCCATTATTGTTAGTTTACATTGAGTATAACTTCACTGGATCTCTTTTACCATGAATTACAATGTCTAGTCAGTCCTTGATCTTTAAAGGTGCTCTGCATTTATGTTTTGCGGTCTTAGAAAGGGCTAGCAAGATACCATATTATTATATCATATCATGATTGTTTTGAGAAAGTGTTTTCATTCGAGATTTTTTATTATTGCTCGCTAGTTAATTATGCCATTGATATGACTGAACATGAGACCTAAATGTTATTGTGAATATGGTTAGTTCATAATCTTTGCTAGAAACCTGAATGCTGGCTTTACGTATTTACAACAATAAGAGCAAACAGAGTTTGTAAAAGTTTTTCTTTATCACTTTCAATTTATCAACTGAATTGCTTGAGGACAAGCATAGGTTTACGCTTGGGGGAGTTGATACATCTCCGTCGTATCTACTTTTCCAAACACTTTAGCCCTTGTTTTGGACTCTAACTTGCATGATTTGAATGGAACTAACCCGGACTGACGTTGTTTTCAGCAGAATTGCCATGGTGTTATTTTTGTGCAGAAATAAAAGTTCTCGGAATGACCTGAAAATCAACGGAGATTATGTTTGGAATATATATAAAATACTGGAAGAAGAATCCAGGTCAGGGGGCCCACACCCTGTCCACGAGGGTGGGGGGCGCACCCCTGGCGCTCCACCGACCTCAACTCCAACTCCATATAATCACTTTCGGGGAGAAAAAATAGGAGAGAAGGATTCATCGTGTTTTACAATACGGAGCCGCCGCCAAGCCCTAAACTCTCTTGGGAGGGCTGATCTAGAGTCCGTTCGGGGCTTCAGAGAGGGGAATCCATCGCCATCGTCATCATCAACATTCCTCCATCACCAATTTCATGATGCTCACCGCCGTGCGTGAGTAATTCCATCGTAGGCTTGCTGGACGGTGATGGGTTGGATGAGATTTATCATGTAATCGAGTTAGTTTTGTTAGGGTTTGATCCCTAGTATCCACCATGTTCTGAGATTGATGTTGCTATGACTTTGCTATGCTTAATGCTTGTCACTAGGGCCCGAGTGCCATGATTTCAGATCTGAACCTATTATGTTTTCATGAATATATGTGAGTTCTTGATCCTATCTTGCAAGTCTATAGTCACCTATTATGTGTTATGATCCGCTAACCCCGAAGTGAAAATAATTGGGACCATTACCGGTGATGACCGTAGTTTGAGGAGTTCATGTATTCACTATGTGTTAATGCTTTGGTCCGGTACTCTATTAAAAGGAGGCCTTGATATCCCTTAGTTTCCAATAGGACCCCGCTGCCATAGGAGGGTAGGACAAAAGATGTCATGCAAGTTATTTTCCATAAGCATGTATGACAATATTCGGAATACATGCCTACATTACATTGATGTACTGGAGCTAGTTCTGTGTCACCCTGCTACCTCTTGAGCACTGCGTTGGTTTTCCCCGAAGAGGAAGGGATGATGCAGCAAAGTAGCGTAAGTATTTCCCTCAGTTTTTGAGAACCAAGGTATCAATCCAGTAGGAGGCTACGCGCAAGTCCCTTGTACCTGCACAAAACAAATAAATCCTCGCAACCAACACAAATAGGGGTTGTCAATCCCTATAGGTCCACTTATGAGAGTGAGATCTGATAGATATGATAAAGATAATATTTTTGGTATTTTTATGATAAAATATGCAAAGTAAAATAAAGGCAAAGGAAATAGCAAAGGAAAAGACTAAGAAATAGGAGATCAATATGATGAAGATAGACCCGGGGGCCATAGGTTTCACTAGTGGCTTCTCTCGAGAGCATAATTATTCTGCGGTGGGTGAACAAATTACTGTTGAGCAATTGACAGAATTGAGCATAGTTACGAGAATATCTAGGTATGATCATGTATATAGGCATCACGTCCGAGACAAGTAGACCGATTCCTGCCTGCATCTACTACTATTACTCCACTCATAGGCCGCTATCCAGCATGCATCTAGAGTATTAAGTTAAAAACAGAGTAACACCTTAAGCAAGATGACATGATGTAGAGGGATAGACTCATGCAATATGAAGAAAACCCCATCTTGTTATCCTCGATGGCAACAATACAATACGTGCCTTGCTTCCCTTACTGTCACCGGGAAAGGACACCGCAAGATTGAACCCAAAGCTAAGCACTTCTCCCATTGCAAGAAAGATCAATCCAATAGGCCAAACCAAACTGATAATTCGAAGATACTTGCAAAGATAACCAATCATACATAAAAGAATTCAGAGAAGATTCAAATACTATTCATAGATAGACTTGGTCATAAACCCACAATTCATCGGTATCAACAAACACACTGCAAAAAGAAGATTACATCGAATAGTTCTCCACAAGAGAGGGGGAGAACATTGTATTGAGATCCAAAAAGAGAGAAGAAGCCATCTAGCTAATAACTATGGACCCGTAGGGCTGAGGTAAACTAATCACACTTCATCGGAGAGGCTATGGTGTTGATGTAGAAGCCCTCCGTGATCGATGCCCCCTCCGGCGGAGCTCTGGAACAGGCCCCAAGATGGGATCTCATGGATACAGAAAGTTACGATGGTGGAATTAGGGTTTTGGCTCCTGTTCTGATTGTTTGGGGGTACGTGGATATATATATATATATATATAGGAGGAAGGAGTACGTCGGTGGAGCAACAGGGGGCCCACGAGGATGGAGGGCGCGCCTGGTGGGGGTGGGCGCGCCCCCCTACCTCGTGGCCTCCTGTTTTATTTCTTGACGTAGGGTCCGAGTCTCTCTGGTATTATTCGTTGAGAAAATCACGTTCCCGAAGGTTTCATTCCGTTTGGACTCCGTTTGATATTCCTTTTGTTCGAAACCCTAAAACAGGCAAAAAAACAGCAATTCTGGGCTAGGCCTCCGGTTAATAGGTTAGTCCCAAAATAATATAAAAGTGGATAATAAAGCCCAATAATGTCCAAAACAGTAGATAATATAGCATGGAGCAATCAAAAATTATAGATACGTTGGAGACGTATCAAGCATCCCCAAGCTTAATTCCTGCTCATCCTCGAGTAGGTAAATGATAAAAACAGAATTTTTGATGCGGAGTGCTACTTGGCATAATTTTAATGTAATTCTTCTTACTTGTGGTATGAATATTCAGATCCGAAAGATTCAAGACAAAAGTTCATATTGACATAAAAATAATAATACTTCAAGCATACTAACAAAGCAATTATGTCTTCTCAAAATAACATGGCTAAAGAAAGTTATCCCTACAAAATCATATAGTCTGGCTATGCTCTATCTTCACCACACAAAATATTTAAATCATGCACAACCCCGATGACAAGCCAAGCAATTGTTTCATACTTTTGACATTCTCAAAACTTTTTCAATTTTCACGCAATACATGAGCGTGAGCCATGGATATAGCACTATAGGTGGAATAGAGTGGTGGTTGTGGAGAAGACAAAAAGGGAGAAGATAGTCTCACATGAAATAGGCGTATCAATGGGCTATAGAGATGCCCATCAATAGATATCAATGTGAGTGAGTAGGGATTGCCATGCAACGGATGCACTAGAGCTATAAGTATATGAAAGCTCAAAAAGAAACTAAGTGGGTGTGCATCCAACTTGCTTGCTCATGAAGACCTAGGGCAATTTTGAGGACGCCCATCATTGGAATATACAAGCCAAGTTCTATAATGAAAAAGTCCCACTAGTATATGAAAGTGATGACATGAGAGACTCTCTACTATGAAGATCATGGTGCTACTTTGAAGCACAAGTGTGGAAAAAGGATAGTAGCATTGTCCCTTCTCTATTTTTCTCTCATTTCTTATTTGGGCCTTTTCTCCTTTTTTATGGCCTCTTTTCTTTTTCTTTTTTTTTTATTTTTCGTCGGGAGTCTCATCCCGACTTGTGGGGGAATCATAGTCTCCATCATCCTTTCCTCACTGGGACAATGCTCTAATAATGATGATCATCACACTTTTATTTTTCTTACAACTCAACAATTACAACTCGATACTTAGAACAAAATATGACTCTATATGAATGCCTCCGGCCGTGTACCGGGCTATGCAATGATACATGAGTGACATGTATGAAAGAATTATGAATGGTGGCTTTGCCACAAATACGATGTCAACTACATGATCATGCTAAGCAATATGACAATGATGGAGTGTGTCATAATAAACGGAACGGTGGAAAGTTGCATGGCAATATATCTCAGAATGGCTATGGAAATGCCATAATAGGTAGGTATGGTGGCTGTTTTGAGGAAGGTATATGGTGGGTGTATGATACCGGCGAAAGGTGCGCGGTATTAGAGAGGCTAGCAAAGGTGGAAGGGTGAGAGTGCGTATAATCCATGGACTCAACATTAGTCATAAAGAACTCATATACTTATTGAAAAAATCTACAAGTTATCAAAGCAAAGTATTACGCGCATGCTCCAGGGGATAGATTGGTAGGAAAAGACCATCGCTCATCCCCGACCACCACTCATAAGGAATACAATCAATAAATAAATCATGCTCCGACTTCATCACATAACGGTTCACCATACGTGCATGCTACGGGAATCACAAGCTTCAACACAAGTATTTCTCAAATTCACAACTACTCGACTAGCATGACTTTAATATCACCATCTCCATATGTCAAAACAATTATCAAGTATCAAACTTATCATAGTATTCAACACTGAAAGTGCTAGTGATCGACTAGAGGGGGGGTGAATAGGCGATTTTTATGAAAGTCTTCAAAACATGGAAGTTTCGAAGACAAACGATAGAAATAAACCTATTACCATGCAGCGGAAGGTAGACTATACTAGGAAGACCATAGTCAAGTATTCAATGAAGTGAAAGCACAATGACTAATAGCAGCTAGGTAGTAAAGATCAGGTAGGAAGATATTGTGAAGCCAATCAAAACAAGCAGTCACTCAGTGAAGACAAAAGATAATGCAATCATACAATGACTTCACAAGGACCAACAGTAAGTAAAGGGAAGGGAAGGATGAAACCAGTGACTCGTTGAAGACAATGATTTGTTGGACCAGTTCCGGTTGCTGTGACAACTGTACGTCTGGTTAGGGTGGCTAGGTATTTAAACCTGAGGACACAAAGTCCCGGACACCCAGTCCTGAACACGTAGCTCAGGACACTCAGTCCTCACCGTATTCCCCTTGAGCTAAGGTCACACAGACCTTGCCCAATCACTCTGGTAAGTCTTCAAGGTATACTTCCAAACCTTCACAGACTTCGTTCACCGGCGATCCACAATGACTCTTGGATGCTCAGAATGCGACGCCTAACCAGCTGGAGGATTCACAGACCTCAAGTGTAATAAGTCTTCAGATCACACAGACAGGAAGACTTCAGTGATGCCTAACACTCTTTGGCTTTGGGTGGTTAGGGCTTTATCCTCGCAAGGAATTCTCTCTCAAAGGCTTCGAGGTGGGTTGCTCTCAAACGACAAAAGTCGTACTCTAACTCTGAGCAGCCAACCGTTTATGGTTGTAGGGGGTGGGCTATTTATAGCCACTGGGCAACCCGACCTGGTTTGTTTGAAATGACCCTTGGTCACTAAGGAACTGACACGTGTTCCAATGGTCAGATTTCAAACACACACGGCAATTTTACTGGACTACAAGCAAAGCTGACTTATCCAACTCTAGACAAGATTTGCTCTCATAGTCTTCACTTGAAGACATAGGATTTTGGTTAAGCATCACTTCAGTCATTCTGACTGATTCTCTTGGACCCCACTTAACAGTACGGTGGTTCCTATGACTCAACAAAGAAAAACACAGAACGACGAAACTGCTAAGTCTTTGCGCTCCATAGTCTTCACACGATGTCTTCTCTTATCATAGTCTTCAATGTGAATGTCTTCACATACCACCTCTGACTTCAATGTCTTCATACATTTTTAGGGGTCATCTCTGGTAGGAAAACCGAATCAATGAGGGACTTCTACCTGTGTTATCCTGCAATTCTCACAAACACATTAGTCCCTCAACTAGGTTTGTCGTCAATACTCCAAAACCAACTAGGGGTGGCACTAGATGCACTTACAATCTCCCCCTTTTTGGTGATTGATGACAAACTAGTTGAAGTTTTCAACGGGGAATAAAATATGTGAAATTGTAAAGGATAGGTTATTGTCTTCATAAGTGGCAAAGGCTCCCCCTGAAGATGTGCATATAAGTAATTTGCTTTTGGTTTGCAAATGCACATGGCAGGTTGTACTTGTGGAGATCCTCTTCAACTTATGATGACAATTCATCATGCATGAAAAGTATGTGAAGATAATGACATGCATAATGAAAAATGGACGTCTGCAAAATGATCTAAGTGCGGAATTTATCGTCGCACATGCGGAATTTATCATCGCATCACAGAAAAGCAAATAAGTAGCAAACAACCATCGAGTTTGAGTGTTACAACTCAAAGAACCAAATGTATCAAAACACGAGAGTTGTAAACACTAGGCAAAATATAAAACCACCGCCCATATGGACCCGCTTGAAGACTATCAAACTAATATGCTTCTCCCCCTTTTGTCAGTAAGTACCAAAAAGGTTTGAAGACATAGAGCACCTACTCATTCCCATGAGGAGTTGGTGAAGCAGCAGGGTCGTCGGAGTTGGTTGGCGGTGCAGACGAACTCGGTGCAGTGGTGATTCGCGCTGAAGGTGGTGAAGTAGCATCATCTTCATCATCGATGACACGTGCATTCACTGTTGCAGCAGAGGAGGAGAACTCACAGTCTTCAAGAGACGGAGTTCGTCGCAGCACAGTCCTTCTTGGAGGTGTTGAGTCAAACTTGAAGCGTTCAGAGAAGCCATCCTCTTGAAGATCATCTTCAGAACACATAAGCGCCAGCCCTTTCCATGTACGCCGACAGGTTTCATGGGCAACAAAGGCATTCTTGGTGGCAAGGTTGCGAATCCTGTTTACGTCCACCAAGAGGCTTTTCATTTGGCGCTTCAGCCAGTCATGATGCTTATCCTGTTTCTGATGAAGGGAAACCAGAAGCTCTCGGTCATTGAGAACACGGGATCGCTTCTTGGGCCATTGTGCAATGGTGCTTTCAGTGGCTTCAGTGAGGGCACGATGAGGTGCACGGGTAGTACCAGCCAGAGGATAAACACGAGCGACTGCTGGATCCGTAAGTGCATCTAGTGCCACCCCTAGTTGGTTTTGGAGTATTGACGACAAACCTAGTTGAGGGACTAATATTTTTGTGAGAATTGCAGGATAACACAGGTAGAAGTCCCCCATTGATTCAGTTTTCCTACCAGAGATGACCCCTAAAAATGTATGAAGACATTGAAGTCAAAGGTGGTAAGTGAAGACATTCACCTTGAAGACTATGACAAGAGAAGACATCGCATGAAGACTATGGAGCGCGAAGACTTAGATCTTTCGTAGTTCTTTTTCTTCTTTGTTGAGTCATAGGAACCACCATACTGTTAAGTGGGGTCCAAGAAAACCAGTCAGAATGACTATAGTGATGCTTAACCAAAATCCTATGTCTTCGAGTGAAGACTATGAGAGCGAATCTTGTTCAGAGTTGGACAAGTCAGCTTTGCTTGTAGCCCAAGTAAAGTTGTCGTGTGTGTTTGAAATCTGACCGTGGGAACACGTGTCAGTTCCTTAGTGACCCAGGGTCATTTCGGACAAATCAGGTCGGGTTGCCTAGTGGCTATAAATAGCCCACCCCCTACAACCATAAACGGCTAGCTGCTCAGAGTTAAAGTACGGCTTTTGTCGTTTGAGAGCAACCCACCTCGAAGCCTTTGAGAGAGAATTCCTTGAGAGGATAAAGCCCTAACCACCCAGAGCCAAAGAGTGTTAGGCATCACTTAAGTCTTCTTGTCTATGTGATCTGAAGACTTATTACACTTGAGGACTGTGAATCCTCCACCAGTTAGGCGTCGCGTTCTGAGCATCCAAGAGTCATTGTGGATCACCAGTGAACGAAGTCTGTGAAGGTTTGGAAGTTTACCTTGAAAACTTACCAGGGTGATTGGGCAAGGTCTGTGTGACCTTAGCTCAAGGGGAATACGGAGAGGACTAAGTGTTCTGAGCTGTGTGCTCAGGACTAAGTGTCCGGGACTGAGTGTCCTCAGGTTTAAATACCTATCCGCCCTAACCAGACGTACAACTGTCACAGCAGTTGGAACTGGTCTACCAAACCTTTGTCTTCGTCACGCACACTGGTTCTATCCTTCTCATCTCTTTATTTACGGTTGGCTCTTGTAAAGTGAGTGCCTATTTGCTTTATCTATTTGTCTTCACTATGTACCTGATCCTTACTGCCTAGCTACTATTAGTCAGTTTGGTTTCACTTCATTGAATGCTTGACTATTGTCTGTCTAGTGTAGTCTATCTTCCGCTGCATGGAAATAGGTTCAATTCTATCATTTGTCTTCGAAACTTCCATGTTTTGAAGACTTTCATAAAAATCGCCTATTCACCCCCCCTCTAGTCAATATAACACACTTTCAGGATCTCCGTCAATGTGTTGTGAGAAACTTTGCTTATCAGCATTCTGAAGACTAAGGGGCTCCTTGGTAGGCTCTGGATAGATGGCTTCAACTGACATATCGACATCAGGCATAAAGATCCGATGATTGCGAGCAGAGGGCTGATAGGTGACAGTTGAGTGTAGTTTGATCAGTCACATAATCCATGGAGCGTAAAACTTCAAGCCAAAGAGATCAGATCCTGATGCAGCAAGTTGGCGGATGAAGAAGTCTTGTGCATTGAAGCATTTACCGTGAAGAATATGGAAGACCAAAGTCTTCATTGCACCTTCTAGCTTTGCATGTGGAGAATGTCCTTTGATGGGCCAGAGAGTTTGCCTTATAATGTGATAGATAGTGGGTGGCAGATACTCAAGGTCTTCAACAAAGAACTCCTTAGGATATGCAGCATCTGGAGGCAAAGGCTTCATCATGCTAAGCATCTAACTCATGTTTGGTTAAGGCTTGTGAAAAATGCTCTCCATAGCTGCACTGTGAAGCTGACAACCAGGTTCATAAAGATCTCCTGGAGTGGGCAGTGAGCTTAATGATATCAAAGGCTTTGGCTTCGTGATGAACATTGCCTGTCATCCACTCAAGGACCCAAGTCTTCGGATCTCTGCTGTAGCCACGAATATGAAGAGTGGCATAGAGTTGGGGCAACAATTCTTTGTTCCAGTGCTCCTTGTCAGTGACGAACGGCAACAATCCAAACTCTCTGAAGCAATCCAGAGCTTCTTCCAAACAAGGCAGACCAGTTATGGCTTCATTGTCAAGACGCATATGTGGGAAAATGCGACCTTGATTGTACAGAATGCATGAGTAATAACTGCGCTGCTGATAGCTCTAGAACTGATTAGAAGATATTCTTGCCTTGGTGTAGGAGTTCTTGGCGCTATCAAAGAAGGTGTTGTGTGCCTTGAAGACATTGATATTAAAAGATCTGGGTGCAGATGCAGTACCTGGAAACCTGGGCAACCTTGGCATTGGCTTCTGAACCTGAGGCCTGTGCTCAACGTGATAGTCAAACTGAGGACCAGCAGCAGGCGGAGGAGTCAGAAAAGGCCATTTGACAGTGATAAGTTGGCCATAGTTGAATGCTTGCTCGATAGTGTGTGGCCTTGGTGGCAGAACAGGAGCAGTGGCATCAACAGAGGCGTCAGGCTGCACATCTGTTACAGGTGCATCATTGGCTTCATTGGCCTCTAGAACAATGTTAGGTGCAGGCTCCACAGTGTCTTCAGCCATGACCACGTCATTGGCTTCAGTGGTGTTAGTGGTGGCAGCCTCAGGATTCTCAACCTCCACTTCAGAAGCTGGAGGGTCGGTCACGTTCTCCTCGAGAACAACATCTTGGTGAGACGGGGGTGTAGCAACTCTTGGGGCTTCTTCTTCATCGGCTGATGCAGCCGAAACATCTTCAGCCATTTTGGCTTCAGATTCAGAGACAGTCACAGTAGGAGTGGCATCTGGAAACACTTGACGTGCAACAGATTGGTGGTGCACTTCTCCTTCTGGAACGCTCGAAAGAAGGACTTGAGGCCTTGGTCCTTTGCGAAGCCTGCGTAGCACTGGCGACGCCTGTGGATATGGAGTTGGCTGGGCCTCAAAGTCGTCTTCTTCGTCTTGCACAGGTGGTGTTGCTTGCGGTTGGGGAGAGCTTGGAGTGTCTTGTCTCTGTGGGTGATCAGCCCATGATGCATCTTGAGCAGTTGGCGTCAGAGGACGACCAATGCTGATGAGTTCGCTGTGCGTGAGCACAGGCGATGATACCAGTTGGTGCTCGATCTGAGGAAGGAATTCATCATCTTCAACATTGTCATGGTGACCAATGTCTTCAGTAGTGGTGGGGTCAACTGCTGGAATGTCTTCAGCTTCAGGAGCCTCTGTGGAAGCAGGATCATGAACTACTATCCGTCGTTCTTGATGCGAGAAATCAGGGCGAGCAACAGAGATGGGTTCTACAACAAGGGGCTCTGTGGGAGCAGCCCGATCTTTCTTGGTTCTGCGCTTCTTCTTGGAGGGAGCGACATCAGAAGCATCAGGATTTTTCCTCTTTCTGGCTTCAGCCTCGGCAGTCCTCGTCTTCTTCAGTTCTGAAGCGGTTGACCGGACCTTTGGCTTCGAGCCAGCCATGCTGCTTGGAAAGACTATGTGTGGCTCTTCCCGCCTTGAAGGTGCAGATTGGTCTTTTGATGGCTTCTTCTTCTTTGCAGCCATTCTTGGGTCGACACCAGGACGACCAAGAGCCTTGCGCTTTTTAGCTTCATTGTAGGCTTGCACGCACTTGTCAGCTAGACTCTTCATGCGCTCACGAGAACCTTTAGCTTCTTCACGCTTCTTGAGAAAGGCTTCCTTGAGCTCGTGTAGCATAATCTTGAAGTTTTTCACATCTTGCACGCTGAGCTTGGCCATGTGCTTCTTGAACTGAGCTTTCTCATAGTCGATCTTTTACTTCAGTTCAACGATGCGCTGAGCTAGAGCTAGCTCAGAAGCAATGGCGCCAGTGAAGGCGACACTGAGGCCAATTGGAAGTTGCAGATCTTCAAAGCTGAGGTTGGGCATGTCAAACCACTCATCAATGAATTTATGGATGATTGCCACATCAAAGAGAGGCAAATCATTGAAGATCTCTGCTTCTTCCTTGCTCTTGATCAGTTGCTCAAGAGCGTCATCTGCAAGATCTTCATCGCTGGACAGATCAATGGCGTCATTGCACAGAATAGCAGCAGCAGTCAGTGCCTGATCAGTATTCTTTCTCATCTCAGTCTTCTTGGAGATACGTGATAGATCTTCAGACTGCACAGTGTCTTCAGGAGGTCTAGTAGCCAGTGGCTTCGCCCATAAGATTTTTGGTGTTGAGGCAGACTTTGAAGCTTTAGGCTTCTTCAGCTTTGTTGGCTTCGGTGGTGCAGGTGCTTCGTCAGATTCAGCATCATCTGCAGGTTGATCCACGATTGCCCCTTGAACCATAATATGAGTGATGAGACCTTCTAGGTTGTAGAAGGGCCCAACCAGATTGGGTTCAGCTTCTCGTGTTCCATCAACACGTGGCGCAGAGGGGCCTTGGTTGAAGTCTAATCCCAATGACTTCTTGTTTTCCTTGGCAGAGTTCTGTGAAAACTGATAGTTGTGCTTGAAGAGATTGTCTTCGCGACACCATAACAGAGAGGATGGGTCGGCATTAGCAGGCTGAGGTCCATGAAGCATGCAGGGGTAAAAGTCTTGAGCAATAGCTTCGGACTGTGATTTGGGCTGAAGACCTTTGTATATGATATCTCCCCATGGGCCCTTGATGGCACTCTTCTCAGCATATTCGTCGGTGACGAATCTGTACTTGAACCATTCCTCTGCCCAATGTCTTCGAATCCATTGGATTCGGTTCTTGTGTTCTCCATAGGTTTCTTCTGGATCTGACTTGTATAGCTCATAGAGATCTGGTGGCAGGTCCTTAGCAGTGTTTCCACGGCGCTGTCTGCCTCCCTTCCTTGTAGATTTCTCTATAGCCATGAACTTCAAACTGAATGGCTTCAACATGTTCAAAGATTTCAAAGGCTTCCGCCTGCGGGTCAAACAGGAACTGGCTTCGAGAGAATTTATATGATGCTATAAGAATTCTGCAAATGAATGCAGACTATGAGAATCAAGGGATTCTCCCATGGACATGTACCTGTGACAGCATTAAGGTGCGAGGGAAGGGGAAGAGGTCATATGCATTCTCAGAAGATTTTGAAGATAAATCAGTTTAGAAGACATTGACCTCATAGTGCGAAGATATTCACTCATAGATAGAGAGTTGGTTCCAGATTTGTACGAATCCACGAATAAGTACAAGTGAGGAATCTAACTACTTTGTGAAGCATAAGTGAACATACTAGGCATATTATGAGATGCAGTATGAAATAAATCCAACTTGTGTGAACAGAAACTTCTTGTGGTAGAAAGTGATGAATCTATAGGATCAAAGGGGCCGTAAAAGGAAGTTTTATTTACCACACGAAGAACTGCTAGACGGAGTGGGAGAGGAGGTCGAGCAGTTCGATTGTCCATGCCCTAACTTGGCGACGGAGGACACCTACAGCGACGGCAGAGAAGACGATGTCCGCGGCCGGCGTGAAGACGGCGTCGGTGAGATCGTGGCAGCTAAGCGCTTCGTCGCCGGTGTCGTCGAGGGCTAGCGGTGGCGCTAGGGTTTGTGCGAGAGTGGAAGAAAGGATAATGACTGTGGTGAGGCGTGTATTTATAGGGACAGGGACGACACAGTGTTATTACACAGGTGCCCCTGGCGATTCACATCTGAAGGGCATGTGGCTATCATGCAACATATCGTAGGTTGTTCCACATTCCCATGCATGCCTAGATTGTCGGGTGGTCGCTCCCACTTCTCCGGGTTTCAGGTGAAAGGATTTAGCATTGAAAACAGACTTAATGTTTGTCTCTGTATCTTCTGCTAACAAGGACGCAGAGAAGATATTCGACAGTTTCAATAGAATGTATATGATTTGGAGAGATAGAGTTTGAGATAGAAAGCATAGAGAGGTTAGGGTCCGATCACATTCACTTAGTTCAAAAGATTCAACAAGAAGACATAGCTATAAGTGAATGCTGTAGAGGACAGAACACTAGAATATATATATATATATATATATATATGAGAAAGACAATCAAATCAACATAGGGAAGATAATCATGAAGACAAGTTGAGATTGAAGCCAAACCAAATGTGAAGACATACCAAACGTAACGCCATGAGTGAAACACTTCAAACAGAAAAATTTGGTGGTGGCGTTACCCACCGTATAGGAAGTATTAGACCCAGACACGGCGCACAATTATCGTGGCGCTCCGAACTCAAATTCCACATTAATGTATTCACACTTAGAATGTAAGTTTCATTGATTGAACATATACTTTACTTCGTGTGTTGCACATCTAAGTCATCAATATGCATAAGTGTTAGGATGTGTGCCTGACCACAGGACATTTGAGGATTCCAAGATATTTAGCTCACACCGTAACTTGCAAAACCTCTTCTCATCCAAGGGCTTGGTGAAGATATCTGCCAATTTCTCTTTAGTGTTGACGTGTATGATATCAATATCTTCCTTCACAACATGATCTTTGAGAAAGTGATGACGAATTTCAATGTGCTTTGTCTTCGAGTGCTGAACTGGGTTATTGGCAATCTTGATGGCGCTCTTGTTGTCTCAGTAGAGTGGCACTTGCTTCAAATGAATGCCATAGTCTTTGAGTGTTTGCTTCATCCATAGAAGCTGAGCGCAGCAAGATCCAGCAGCAATGTATTCAAATTCAGCAGTGGAGAGAGATACATAGTTCTACTTCTTTGAAGACCAACATACAAGTGATCGTCCCAGAAAATGACATGTGCCTGATGTAGACTTGCGATCCACCTTGTCACCAGCATAATCAGCATCCGAGAATCCAACCAGATCAAACTCTGAGCCCTTTGGATACCATAATCCTAATGTTGGGGTGTAAGCCAAATATCGAAGAATTCGCTTCACAGCTAAGTGATGCGATTCCTTTGGTGCCACTTGGAATCGAGCACACATGCAAACACTAAGCATAATATCTAGCCTAGATGCACATAGATAAAGTAAAGAACCAATCATGGAGCGGTATACCTTTTGGTCGAACTCTTTACCATTGTCATTGGGACCCAGATGATGTTTGGTTGGCATTGGCGTCGTGAAGCCTTTGCAGTCTTGCATCCCAAATTCCTTCAGGCAATCTTTGAGGTACTTCTCTTGAGATATGAAGATGTCGTTGCGTTGCTGACGTATTTGAAGACCAAGGAAGAACTTCAGCTCACCCATCACGGACATCTGATATTGCTCTTGCATCATATATCCAAATTATTCACTATATTTCTGATTGGTGCAGCTGAAGATAATGTCATCCACATATATTTGGCACACAAACAGTTCACCATCATATGTCTTCGTGAAGAGAGTGGGGTCGAGGGAACCAGGTTTGAAGCCTTTGCTCTTCAGGAAGTCTTTGAGTGTGTCATACCAAGCCCGAGGGGCTTGTTTGAGGCCATACAGTGCCTTGTTGAGCTTGTACACCATGTCAGGATGTTTTGGATCTTCAAAGCCAGGCGGTTGTGCAACATACACTTCTTCTTCAATCTTGCCATTGAGAAAAGTGCTCTTCACATCCATTTGATACAGAAGAATGTTATGATGATTTGCATAGGCCAGCAGTATGCGTATGGCATCAAGTCTAGCCACAGGAGCAAATGTTTCATCGAAGTCAATCCCTTCAACTTGAGTGTACCCTTGAGCAACGAGACGAGCTTTGTTTCTGACAACTTTACCATGCTCATCTTGCTTGTTGCAATATATCCATTTGGTGCCTATTATATTGTGCTTGCGAGGATCAGGACGCTTAACCAGTTCCCATACATTATTCAGCTCAAACTATTGAAGCTCTTCTTGCATAGCTTGAATCTATTCAGGTTCCATGAAGGCTTCTTCAACTTTCTTGGGTTCATATATTGAGACAAATGCGAACTGCCCATAGAAATTTGCTAGCTGTGTTGCCCTCGAACGAGTAAGTGGACCTGGTGCATTGATGATATCAATTATTCTCTCAATTTGTACTTCATTTGCAACACGAGGATGTACAGGATGAAGATTTTGCTCTTGCTGATCATTGTCATCGTTAGAAGGATTGTCTTCAGGATGAGCATTGTCTTTAGTTTGATCAGGTGTGGAGATGATAAGTTCCTCTTCAGGCTGAGATTCAGATGGTATGATTTCTCCAGTTCTGATAAGTTCGATTGATTCACTGGATGGAACTTCATCTAGCACGTTTGGCAGGTGCTCTCTTTGTGAGCCGTTAGTCTCATCGATCCGCACATCCACTGTTTCAACCACTTTATAGTGAAAAAGGTTGAAGACTCTGTAGGAGTGCGAATCCTTTCCATATCCAAGCATAAAACGTTCATGTGCTTTTGGTGCAAATTTTGAAGTGTGATGTGGATCCTTGATCCAGCACCTGGCACCAAATACTCTGAAGTAACTGACATTTGGCTTCTTGCCAGTAAGGACCTCATAGGATGTCTTGTTGAGAAGCTCGTGAAGATAAACATGGTTGATTATATGGCATGCAGTATCAATGGCTTCAGGCCAGAACTTTCTTGGAGTCTTGTATTCATCAAGCATCGTCCGGGCCATCTCAATAAGTGTTCTGTTCTTGCGTTCCACGACGCCATTCTGCTGTGGTGTGTACGGATCTGACAATTCATGTGTAATGCCCAAAGTATCAAGATAAGTGTCTAGAACAGTGTTCTTGAATTCAGTGCCATTGTCACTTCTGATGTGCTTGATCTTGACGCCATAGTTGTTCATGGCTCGATTGGCGAAGCATCTGAAGACATCCTGCACTTCAGTCTTGTAGAGGATTATATGCACCCAAGTATATCTTGAATAATCATCAACAATGACAAAGCCATAGAGACAAGCAGTAGTAGTAAGAGTTGAGTAATGAGTGGGACCAAAAAGGTCCATGTGGAGCAGTTCGAAGGGTTGAGTCATTGTCATGATTGTCTTCGAGGGATGCTTGGCCCTCGTCATCTTTCCTGCTTCACAGGCACCGCATAAGTGATCCTTCGTGAACTTGACTCCCTCGATGCCTATGACATGCTTCTTCCTTGCAAGGGTGTGGAGGTTCCTCATGCCAGCATGCCCTAGCCTCCGATGCCAGAGCCAGCATTCAGAAGCTTTTGCTAGAAGACATACGGCAAGTTGTGGTCCTGCTGAGAAATCTACCACGTACAAATCATCTTTCCGATACCCTTCAAACACTAGAGACTTGTCAGATTCCATTAGAACAAGGCAACGATATTTTCCAAACATCACAATCATGTTTAAATCGCAAAGCATTGAGACAGACATTAAGTTGAAACCAAGGGATTCAACAAGCATGACTTTATCCATGTGTTGATCCTTTGAGATTGCAACTCTACCTAGACCCAATACCTTGCTTTTACCAGTGTCAGCAAATGTGATGTGACTTTTGTCAGATGAACGTAAGGTTGAGTCCATGAGAAGGCTTCGCTTGCCAGTCATGTGATTAGTACACCCACTATCAATAATCCATTCTGAAGCAGCTGGTGTCGTACCCTACAGTGCAGTTAGGTGGGATAGGCTTCACGAAGAGAATTGTGAAGCATAAACATTTGACGAGCAAGTGGATTATGAAAGCTTAGATCGAGGTTAGGACTGATAGGGCAAGTGGCAAGCGACTCAGGAACAAAATACATAATAAGACCATTTGGGCATTTGATCTTGCGCCCTACAAGATGTTTAAGGTCCCCAGCAATGGCTTCAGACGATTTTGGTTTTCGGCTGGAGACCTTTCCCTGCAAAAGAGAGTTAAGCTTTCTTAGCCACCCACATCTTCAAGGGTGGCTTCGAAGCAATGAGTCTAAGTGCAGCATCTGAGAACTTTGGCTTTGGAGCCCTAGCAAAAAGTCTTGCAGGTGGACAATAGTACTCATAAGGATAAGCAGAATAGTTTTTGGTCTTATGAACATGGCGGTTTGATGAAACGCGCTCATATTCATAGGCCTGAGTAAGGTTTCCCTGCAAAACATTTGCGTTAGTGTGACTCAGGTGAGTCCTCTATCTGTATGAAGCCTTTGGACCATATGAAGCCTGTGGTCTGGGGTTTGTCTTCTTCACTTGTGGTGTCATGACGACATTCACATGAAGATTCTCCAAACACCTTTTCGGCACCCAGACTTTCTTCATAGGCGGCCCATTCCTGCAGTTACTACCAATATACCTGGCAAACACTTCACCATTCTGATTCTTAAACAGTTTATAGTTTGCATCAAAGGATTCATCAATAACAATGGGATTAGCACAAGTGAAGCCAGATAGGGTGGATGGATCCGCTGAAGGTTCCTTTGCAGCAACCCATGTGGTTTTGGGGTACTGCTCAGGTTTCCAGTAAGAGCCATCAGCATTCATTTTCCTTTCGAACCCAACACCCTCTTTCCTAGGGTTTCGGTTCAGGATCTGCCTTTTGAGGACATCACATAGTGTCTGATGCCCTTTGAGACTTTTGTACATCCCTGTTTCAAGCAATGTCTTCAACCTAGCATTCTCATCAGCAATAGCAGTGGTATCCTCAGCAGAGGGGTTAGTTACCACATAAACAGTTGAAGATATTGCTATAGTAGCAGCAATAGAACATTTAGCAACAGAAGTAGCATTATCACGCTCAAGGCATTTAAGACATGGTGGTTCAAATCCTTCCTGAGCGGGACTGATCTATTCAGCGCGAAGTGACTCGTTTACCTTTTGAAGCTCTTCATGAGCCGCTCTCAATTTCTCAAGTTCTTGCTTCCTTTGAAGATAATCATAGGAAAGCTTTTCATGAGTTGTTGAGAGCGTTTCATGATGACTTTCAAGTTCCTCATACTTAACGTGAAGATTTTTTATGTCTTCAATTAAGGACTGAGATCGAGTCATTTCAGCGTCTAACAGATCATCGCTTTTGTCTAACAGTTTTTGAATATGTTCCATAGCTTTCTGTTGTTCAGTTGCAATTTTAGCAAGTGTTTTGTAGCTAGGTTTGGAACCACAATCAGAGTCATCTTCACTAGATGTTTGATAGTGAGTAGTGCGTGTGTTTACCTTGGCACCACGTGCCATGAAGCAGTAGGTAGGAGCAGAGTAGTCCTTGTCATTTGCATCGGTGTCGGTGATGAAGTCATTGTCTTCAGTGTTGAAGATGGACTTGGCAACGTATGATGTAGCCAGACTCGCAACGCCAGAATCGGACTCCTCCTTAGACTCCACCTCCGCCTCCTCAGAAGCGGACTCCTCCTTTGAATGCATTTCCTTGCCAACAAACGCACGTGCCTTGCCAGATGAGCTCTTCTTGTGTGATGAAGACTTTGAGGAAGACTTGGAAGAAGACTTTGAGTATTTCTTCTTCTTCTTGTCGTCAGAGTCATACTCCTTGCTCTTCTTCTTCTTGTTGTTCTCATTGTCCCACTGCGGACACTCAGAGATGTAGTGGCCAGGTTTCTTGCACTTGTGGCATGTTTTCTTCTTGTAGTCATGAGCAGAAGCTTCATCATTCCTTGAGCTTGATCGTGAAGACTTTCTGAAGCCTTTCTTCTTGGTGAATTTTTGGAACTTCTTCACAAGCATAGCAAGCTCCTTTCCAATGTCTTCAGGATCATCAGAACTGCTGTCAGATTCTTCTTCAGATGAGGAGATAGCTTTTGCCTTCAAGGCACGAGTTCGCCCATAGTTGGGACCATAGATGTCTCTTTTCTCAGAAAGCTGAAACTCGTGTGTGTTGAGCCTCTCAAGTATGTCAGACGGATCGAGTGTCTTGAAGTCAGGACGTTCTTGAATCATCAGGGCTAGTGTGTCAAACGAGCTGTCAAGTGATCTCAGGAGTGTCTTGACGACTTCATGCTTGGTGATCTCAGTGGCGTCGAGAGCTTGAAGCTCATTTGTGATGTCAGTGAGTCGATTAAACGTGAGCTGGACATTCTCATTGTCATTTCTCTTGAAGCGGTTGAAGAGGTTGCGAAGGACACTGATTCTCTGATCTCTCTGGGTTGAGACGCCTTCATTGACCTTGGAGAGCCCGTCCCAGACTAGCTTAGATGTTTCCAAAGCACCCACACGGCCATACTGTCCTTTGGTCAGATGACCACAGATGATGTTCTTGGCAGTGGAGTCCAGTTGAACAAACTTCTTGACATCAGCAGCGGTGACACCTTCACCAGCCTTGGGAACGCCATTCTTGATGACATACCATAGGTCGACATCAATGGCTTCAAGATGCATGCGCATCTTATTCTTCCAGTAGGGATATTCAGTTCCATCGAAGACGGGGCATGCGGTAGAGACTTTAATTATCCCTGCAGTCGACATAGCTAAAACTCCAGGTGGTTAAACCGAATCACACAGAACAAGGGAGTACCTTGCTCTGATATCAATTGAAAGCGCTAGTGATTGACTAGAGGGGGGTGAATAGGCGATTTTTATGAAAGTCTTCAAAACATGGAAGTTTTGAAGACAAACGATAGAAATAAACCTATTATCATGCAGCGGAAGGTAGACTACACTAGGCAGACCATAGTCAAGTATTCAATGAAGTGAAAGCACAATGACTAATAGCAGCTATGCAGTAAAGATCAGGTAGGAAGATATTGTGAAGCCAATCAGAACAAGCAGTCACTCAGTGAAGACAAAAGATAATGCAATCATACAATGACTTCACAAGGACCAACAGTAAGTAAAGGGAAGGGAAGGATGAAACCACTGACTTGTTGAAGACAATGATTTGTTGGACCAGTTCCGGTTGCTGTGACAACTGAACATCTGGTTAGGGCGGCTAGGTATTTAAACCAGAGGACACACAGTCCCGGACACCCAGTCCTGAACACGCAGCTCAGGACACTCAGTCCTCACCGTATTCCCCTTGAGCTAAGGTCACACAGACCTCGCCCAATCACTCTGGTAAGTCTTTAAGGTAGACTTCCAAACCTTCACAGACTTCGTTCACCGGCGATCCACAATGACTCTTGGATGCTCAAAACGCGATGCCTAACCGGCTGGAGGATTCACAGTCCTCAAGTGTAATAAGTCTTTAGATCACACAGACAGGAAGACTTCAGTGAAGCCTAACACTCTTTGGCTCTGGGTGGTTAGGGCTTTATCCTCGCAAGGAATTCTCTCTCAAAGGCTTTGAGGTGGGTTTCTCTCAAACGACAAAATCCGTACTCTAACTCTAAGCAGCCAACCATTTATGGTTGTAGGGGGTGGGCTATTTATAGCCACTCGGCAACCCGACCTGGTTTGTCCGAAATGACCCTTGGTCACTAAGGAACTGACATGTGTTCCAACGGTCAGATTTCAAACACACATGGCAACTTTACTTGGACTACAAGCAAAGCTGACTTATCCAACTCTGGACAAGATTTGCTCTCATAGTCTTCACTCGAAGACATAGGATTTTGGTTAAGCATCACTTCAGTCATTCTGACTGGTTCTCTTGGACCCCACTTAACAGTACGGTGGTTCCTATGACTCAACAAAGAAAAACACAGAACGACGAAACTGCTAAGTCTTCGCGCTCCATAGTCTTCACGCCATGTCTTCTCTTATCATAGTCTTCAATGTGAATGTCTTCACATACCACCTCTGACCTCAATGTCTTCATACATTTTTAGGG
This sequence comes from Triticum urartu, assembly GCF_003073215.2. Classification (NCBI taxonomy): domain Eukaryota; kingdom Viridiplantae; phylum Streptophyta; class Magnoliopsida; order Poales; family Poaceae; genus Triticum; species Triticum urartu. Next base: position 419,213,599 of record NC_053024.1, read on the forward strand.
GTCATCTCTGGTAGGAAAACCGAATCAATGAGGGACTTCTACCTGTGTTATCCTGCAATTCTCACAAACACATTAGTCCCTCAACTAGGTTTGTTGTCAATACTCCAAAACCAACTAGGGGTGGCACTAGATGCACTTACAAACACACTCATAAGAAAGTTTTATTATTAATCTTGTATACCAAGCATATTAGGATTTTAAGAAAATTACCATGCTATTTAAGACTCTCAAAATAATCTAAGTGAAGCATGAGAGATCGATAGTTTCTATAAAACAAATCCACCACCGTGCTCTAAAAGGATATAAGTGAAGCACTAGAGCAAAATTATATAACTCAAAAGATATAAGCGAAGCACATAGAGTATTCTAAATAATTCCAAATAATATATGGCTCTCTCAAAAGGTGTGTACATCAAGGATGGTTGTGGTAAACTAAAAAATAAAGACTCAAATCATACAAGACGCTCCAAGCAAAACACATATCATGTGGTAAATAAAAATATAGCTCCAAGTAAAGTTACCGATAGAAGTAGACGAAAGAGGGGATGCCTTCTGGGGCATCCCCAAGCTTTGGCTTTTAGGTGTCCTTAGATTATCTTGGTGGTGCCATGGGCATCCCCAAGCTTAGGCTCTTGCCACTCCTTGTTCCATAATCCATCAAATCTTTACCCAAAACTTGAAAACTTCACAACACAAAACTTAAAGTAGAAAATCTCGTGAGCTCCGTTAGCGAAAGAAAACAAAAGATCACTTCAAGGTACTGTAATGAACTCATTCTTTATTTATATTGGTGTTATACCTACTGTATTCCAACTCCTCTATGGTTTATAAACTATTTTACTAGCCATAGATTCATCAAAATAAGCAAACAACACACGAAAAACAGAATCTGTCAAAAACAGAACAGTCTGTAGTAATCTGTAGCTAGCGCAAGATCTGGAACCCCAAAAATTCTAAAATAAATTTCTGGACGTGAGTAATTTATCTATTAATTATCTTCAAAAATAATTAACTAAATATCACTCTCCAAATAAAAATGACAGCAGTTCTCGTGAGCGCTAAAGTTTCTGTTTTTTACAGCAAGTTCAACAAGACTTTCCCCAAGTCTTCCCAACGGTTCTACTTGGCACAAACACTAATTAAACACAAAAAACACAACCAACACAGAGGCTAGATAAATAATTTATTACTAAACAGGAGCAAAAAGCAAGGAATGAAAATAAAATTGGGTTGCCTCCCAACAAGCGCTATTGTTTAACGCCCCTAGCTAGGCATAACAAGCAAGAATAGATCTAGGTATTGCCATCTTTGGTAGGCAATTATTCATTGAGGCATCTACTATCTTTAGGAATTTCTTTCTTTTTATTGATTATCAAACTTTTAGGCACAAGATCGAAAAATTCATTTGTAACAAATGGTTCCTTAATAATAGCAAAAAGATTGGGATGAACACTTATAGATTTGAGATCCGCATTTTCCTTACTAGATGATCCACCCTTATTTTTAGGAACATACATAAGCTTGGCAACTTTAGTGGAAGGACTTGGAGTATTATTTACGGAATAAAAAGCGGTTCCCATGTTGGTAATAATATTCTCAAGTTTATCGATCCTAACGGAATCGTGATTTATTTTCTCATTAACTATGGGTTCCTTTTCTTTAATATCTTTCAAAGTAACTCCTACTTTAGATCCATATTGAGAGATTTGGTTGTGGGTCTTTTTATCCAAATTTTCAATTAACTCTACGGTAGCAACCTTATTTTCAATAATTTCAAGCCTTTGCATTACATGCTCCAAAGTTAATATAGTTCCATTAACCAAGAGAGGGGGTGAGCCAAATAAATCTAACATAGCATTATAAGAATCAAAAGTATGGCTACCTAAAAAGTTCCCTCCGGTAATAGTATCAAGAACATAACGGTGCCAAGGAGTAATGCCTACATAAAAATTGCGAAGAAGAACGGAAGTAGATTGCTTCCTAGTAGATCTATTTCGAGCATTGCAAATTCTATACCAAGCATATTTTAGATTTTCTCCCTCCCTTTGCTTAAAATTTAGAATTTCATTCTCAGGAGATAATGGAGAAGATAAGGGACTAGCCATAACGACAAGAAAACTAACACACAAGCAAACAAAAAGCAAGCGGACAAAAAGAGGCAAATAGATAGGGAGGATAGAGAGAGTGTAACACCCGCGATGCGGCTATATCTCCCACATGTCGGAGGCATAACCGCATTGTAGGCATGTCGCAAGAGGGGTAATCTTTACACATCCCATGTACTGAATAAGAAAGAGATACAGAGTTGGCTTACAATCGCCACATCACACAATACAAGAATATAGCATTACATCATCCAGAATACAATCAAGGTCCGGCTACGGAACCAAATAAAGAAAGACAACCCCTAATGCAACAGATTCCCGATCGCCCCGACTGGGCTCCACTACTGATCAACTGGAAAACGAAACAGCTCAACGAACACGATCTTCTTCGAGCTCCTCCTTGAGCTCGGTTGTGTCACCTGCATGGGTATCAACGACACCTGCAACTGGTTTTGGAAGTAATATGTGAGTCACGGGGACTCAGTAATCTCACACCATCGCGATCAAGACTATTTAAGCTTATGGGTAGGAAAAGGTAGTGAGGTGGAGCTGTAGCAAGCACTAGCATATATGGTGGCTAACTTACGCAGATGAGATCAGGAAGAGAAGCAAAGCACAATCGTGAACTAGAAGTGATCCTGAAACTACTTACGTTCAAGCGTAACACAAGACTCCGCCGAGAAGAGACCATCACGGCTACACACGCGGTTGATGCATTTTAGTTAGGTTAAGTTTCAAGTTTTCTACAACCGGACATTAACAAATTCCCATCCGCCCATAACCGCGGGCACGGCTTTTGAAAGTTCAAATCCCTGCAGGGGTGTCCCAACTTAGCCCATCACAAGCTCTCACGGTCAACGAAGGATATTCCTTCTCCCAGGACGACCCGATCAGACTCGGAATCCCGGTTACAAGACATTTCAACAATGGTAAAACAAGACCAGCAAGACCGCCCGAATGTGCCGACAAATCCCGATAGGAACTGCACATATCTCATTCTTAGGGCACACCGGATGAGCAATCCGTACAACTAAAACCAACCCTCAAGTTTCCCCGAGGTGGCGCTGCAAGGGGCTCTAGTTCGGACCAACACTTAGAGAAGCACTAGCCCGGGGGGGTTAAAATAAAGATGACCCTCGGGCTCGCGAAAACCCAAGGGAAGGTGATAGGTTGTTAGTGCAAATGTAAAACCAAGGTTGGGCCTTGCTGGAGGAGTTTTATTCAAGGCGCGAACTGTCAAGGGGTTCCCATTATAACCCAACTGCGTAAGGAACGCAAAATCAAGGAACATAACACCGGTATGACGGAAACTAGGGTGGCAAGAGGGGAACAAAACACCAGGCATAAGGCCGAGCCTTCCACCCTTTACCAAGTATATAGGTGCATTAAAGTAAACAAGATATAATAATAATGATATCCCAAATGATAAACATGTTCCAACAAGGAACAAACTCCATCTTCACCTGCAACTAACAACTCTATAAGAGGGGCTGAGCAAAGCGGTAACATAGCCAAACAACGGTTTTCTAGGACAAGGTGGGTTAGAGGCTAGACATGGCAATATGGGAGGCATGATATAGCAAGTGGTAGGTATCGCGGCATAGCAATAGAGCGAGCAACTAGCAAGCAAAGATAGAAGTGATTTCGAGGGTAGGTCATCTTGCCTGCAAAGTTCTCCGAGTTGACGTAAGCTTGATCCTCGTAAGCGTACTCAACGGGATCCTCGATCACGAACTTGTCTCCCGGCTCTACCCAAGGCAAGAACACAAGCATAGGAACCACAATCAACCACGGTGCAATGCGCAAGCAACATGATGCAAAACATGGCATGATATGCGGGATGTAATATGCAATGCATATGCGTGCTCCGGAAGGAAAAGATTGAACCAGGCCTCAACTTTGCAATGTGCCTCTGGAAAGATGAGTTGATTTCGGTCGAAATCGATATAAAGATCACCGAATCGGATGCATGGTTTGCAAATGGCAAGCAAAACAAGAAGAAACTAAGCAACTGCACTCCAACATAGCAACAAAGCACATGGAGTGATCTACTCAAGATGCTTGACAAAAGATGAACACTGAGCTACGGCTAAATAACACAAGAGCAGGTTCAAACAAGCATGGCAAAAGTGCAAAAGATATCAGCTTCACAGACTACTTAGTGAAAATAACACGTCAGGAATTAACATCAGGAAGCAATGTTTGGAGCAAGATAACAACATGCTACAGGATCAGATAATAGCAAACAAAGGCATGGAATGAATATAATCAAAGCATATAACAAAAGTCCCTTACTGACCATAAGCCAAAAGGGATCAGAAGATCAGATGGCACCCATGTAAACTTAGCAATTTTCGTTAACAGATTCAGACTTAGCAGAAAACTGGACATGGCAGAAACAGAATTATGAAGGCATGTTTGCGATCTTGATGCACTCAAAACAAGGCATTGCATGACAAACTAAGCATAATACCAGCAAGAAGACATGATCAAGAAGCTAACCATGGCAAGAACATTCTCATAGCACGCATGGATCAACTACAACAACCTTGGAAAAATTGATTAACACGTAAACAATCTGCCAGGAACATTTTATAGCAAAAATAGAGCAAGATTGAGTCTTACTAGGGCACTCCATAAATGCAAATAGGGACATGGATGGATACAGCATAACCATATTCCCAAATCATCCTTACTGAACATACTCAAAAGAGGCATAGATCTCTCTGTAGCAACATGAACACATAGCATAAAAATAACAGCAGACAAAGACTTAGTGAAATTCTAAGTCTCTGAAATCAGCAATATCACGAGAGCTACTTTGCATGCTTGTGCTAGTCACCACATTGATCACAAAAATTAAAGATGGCATGGCATAGTCCAAAACACATGTAGGGCTCAAGTTCATATGCAGCACACAATAATCATGGCAAAAATGACAGATGCTCATAAACTGATAAGAATCAGCACCTAACATTTTATAGCACTCTTGAAACAGTCATTAGGGCACCAAGGTGGACTCAAACAAGCATGGTGCAATGGAACAAAATGAAGAGGACATCCTAACGAACATTTTGATATATCATGCACGCAAAACGGAGCTACGGACATGGAGTTATGATGCGATGAACATGGTTATAAAAATATGGGGAACAAAGGACTTAGACGAAAAGTGGACCTCGGGTGAACAGTGGTCAACGGGTGGTTTGGGCCGGATCGGCAAGAAGGCAGGCCGGCGCTGCTGGGTGTGCTTGGCCTCGGGCGGAGATGGGCCGCGGGGAGGCCCACGAGCGCGAGGGGGAGGCCCAGGGCGCGAGGGCGTCCTCCTCCTCGATCTCTCCTGGATCGAGGGAGGCAGGGGCAGCGGCGGCGGACCCAGGCGCTGCTCCGGTGAGCTCAGGGCGCGGGGCAGTCGGAGGCGACGCGGGAGGCCCGGATCTGGCGGCGGGTGGCCGGATCCAGTCATCTCCGGCGATAGGCGGCGGCAGGGAAGCAAGGGCGCGGCGGCGGGGAGCCTCGGTGGCGATGGCGCGAGGAGGCGGCGTGGCGAGGTCGGCGGGGCGCGCCGGCGAGGTCTCGGGTGGATGGTGGCGGCGGCGTTCGTCGGTGAGGGCGGCGCGTGGCGGAGGCAACGAGCGGGCGGCGGTGGCGCTTCGGGCGCGGGCGGCGGAGATGCGCGGGCCGGGCGAGCCGGCCTCGGGCCCCGCGGGCCGGCAGCGGGTGGCGACGGGCAGTGACAGGTGGCGGCATGCGAGTGGGCGCGGGAGGCAGCGGAGGCGACGTGCCGCACTTCCATGGTCGGAGCCGCGTGGCGGTGGCGGTGGACAAGTCCGGCGCGGCGCGGACGCGTCCGATGGCGCGGGGAGGAGGTAGACTAGGGTTTCATCCGTGAATTTCGGAGGGAGACACAAATATATAGGTAGGGGGAGCTAGGAGAGTCCAAATGAGGTGCGGTTTTCGGCCACGCGATCGTGATCGAACGACCAAAAGGATGAGGGTTTGGATGGGTTTTGGGCACTTTGGAGGGGTGTTCGGCTGCAACACGCACGAGGCCATTACGGTTCCCCGGTTAACCGTTGGAGTATCAAACGGGCTCCAAATGGCACAAAACTTGACAGGCGGTCTACCGGTGGTGTACCAAGGCCGCTTGGCAAATCTCGGTCCAATCCGAGGACGTTTAACACCCTCACACGGAAAGAGGAAAAAGGGGGGCGCCGGATGACATAGGAGTGCCGGAATGCAAAACGGACAACGGGGAAAAAGCTCGGATGCATGAGACGAACACGTATGCAAATGCGATGCACATGATGACATGATATGAAATGCATGATACGCAAACAACTGACAAGGCAACAATAGCGAATAACTGGAAGACAGCTGGCGCATCGGTCTCGGGGCATTACAGGGAGAGGGCGAATAAAACGGAAAGGGTGAAGTGGGGGAGAAGAAAACGAGAGGCAAATGGCAAATAATGTAATGCACGAGATAAGGGTATGTGATGGGTACTTGGTATATTGACTTTTGCGTAGACCTCCCCGACAACGGCGACAGAAATCCTTCTTGCTACCTCTTGAGCACTGTGTTGGTTTTCCCCGAAGAGGAAGGGATGATGCAGCAAAGTAGTGTAAATATTTCCCTCAGTTTTTTAGAACCAAGGTATCAATCCAGTAGGAGGCTACACACAAGCCCCTCATACCCGCACAAAACAAATAAATCCTCGCAACCAACACAAATAGGGGTTGTCAATCCCTATAGGGCCACTTACAAGAGTGAGATCTGATAGATATGATAAAGATAATATTTTTGGTATTTTTATGATAAAAGATGCAAAGTAAAATAAAGGCAAAGTAAATAGCGAAGGAAATGACTAAGTAGTAGGAGATCAATATGATGAATATAGACCCGGGGGCCATAGGTTTCACTAGTGGCTTCTCTCGAGAGCATAAGTATTCTACGATGGGTGAACAAATTACTATTGAGCAATTGACAGAATTGAGCATAGTTATGAGAATATCTAGGTATGATCATGTATATAGGCATCACGTCTGAGACAAGTAGACCGACTCCTGCCTGCATCTACTACTATTACTCCACTCATCGACCGCTATCCAGCATGCATCTAGAGTATTAAGTTAAAAATAGAGTAACGCCTTAAGCAAGATGACATGATGTAGAGGGATAGACTCATGCAATATGAAGAAAACCCCATCTTGTTATCCTCGATGGCGACAATACAATACGTGCCTTGCTGCCCTTACTATCACCGGGAAAGGACACCGCAAGATTGAACCCAAAGCTAAGCACTTCTCCCATTGCAAGAAAGATCAATCTAGTAGGCCAAACCAAACTGATAATTCGAAGAGACTTGCAAAGATAACCAATCATACATAAAAGAATTCAGAGAAGATTCAAATATTATTCATAGATAGACTTGATCATAAACCCACAATTCATCGGTCTCAACAAACACACCACAAAAAGAAGATTACATCGAATAGTTCTCCACAAGAGAGGGGGAGAACATTGTATTGAGATCCAAAAAGAGAGAAGAAGCCATCTAGCTAATAACTATGGACCCGTAGGTCTGAGGTAAACTAATCACACTTCATCGGAGAGGCTATGGTGTTGATGTAGAAGCCCTCCGTGATCGATGCCCCCTCCGGCGGAGCTCCGGAACAGGCCCCAAGATGGGATCTCGTGGATACAGAAAGTTACGACGATGGAATTAGGGTTTTGGCTCCTGTTCTGATCATTTGGGGGTACGTGGATATATATATAGGAGGAAGGCATACGTCGGTGGAGCAACAGGGGGCCCACGAGGGTGGAGGGCGCGCCTAGTGGGGGTGGGCGCACCCTCCTACCTCATGGCCTCATGTTTTATTTCTTGACGTAGGGTCCAAGTCTCCTGAGTTGTATTAGGTGAGAAAATCACGTTCCCGAAGGTTTCATTCCATTTGGACTCCGTTTGATATTCCTTTTCTTCGAAACCCTAAAACAGGCAAAAAACAGCAATTCTGGGCTCGGCCTCCGGTTAATTGGTTAGTCCCAAAAATAATATAAAAGTGGATAATAAAGCCCAATAATGTCCAAAAACAGTAGATAATATAGCATGGAGCAATCAAAAATTATAGATACGTTGGAGACGTATCACACCCTATGTTATAACTGTTGCATGATCGATCGCATCCAACATAATTATCCTTCACTGATCCATTGCCTACAAGCTTTTCCTATATTGTTCTTCGCTTATTTACTTTTCTGTTGCTACTGTTACAATCACTATAAAACCAAAATTATTACTTTTTCTACCGTTACCACTACTATCATATTACTTTGCTACTAAATACCTTGCTGCAGATATTAAGTTTCTAGGTGTGGTTGAATTGACAACTCAGCTGCTAATACTTGAGAATATTCTTTGGCTCCCCTTGTGTCGAATCAATAAATTTGGGTTGAATACTCTACCCTCGAAAACTGTTGCAATCCCCTATACTTGTGGGTTATCAGTATGGAGATACCAACGATCGAATCTTGGGCAAGTAACATATCGCCGGACAAAGGGAATTGTATATGGGATTGACTGAATCCTTGACATCATGGTTCAACCGATAAATATCTTCGGTGAATATGTAGGGACCAATATGGGCATCCAGGTCCCTCTGTTGGTTATTGACCGAAGAGGAATCTCTGTCATGTCTGCATATTCCCGAACTCGTAGAGTCGCACGCTTAACATTCGGTAGCGCTAGGGTAGTATTGAGATATTAATAGTGGAATGTCCAAAGGTTGTTCAAAGTCTCGAATGGGATCCAGGACATCATGAGGAGCTCCAAAATAGTCCGGAGGTAAAGATTCATATATGGAAAGTTGTTATCGGTGTTCCGTAAAAAGTTCCAGTTTTTTCGGTATTGTACCGGGAAGGTTCTAGAAGGTCCCGGAGTGGGGCCCACTGTCGTGGTTCAACAAAGCCACCTGGCCCCTTATGGTTCGGCATGGGGGAAGGGCACATTGCACAAAGACCGGAGGTTGTAGAGCAGCACGATAGTAATGACACAGGCAGTTTTTACCCAGGTTTGGGCCGCTGTGAGGCGTAAAACTCTACTCCTGATTTGGTGGATTGATGAAAGGACCGTGGTGGAGACGCAGCGCTCAAGCCCGGCAAGGTCGCCTTGGGATTAGAGCATATACGCGTGTATGAGTGTACAAGGGTCCGAATCCTTTCTAAGGTTGCCAATGCCCTCTTTTTATAGGTAAAGGGGTTACCACAATGGCAAAACAGTCATTACCCAACTATTAGATAGCCATAGTGCTATCATACCTAACTCTGCAGATAGGACAAGGTGCATTAAATGCACCGCTTAGTGTCACATCATGGGGTAGCCCGGCAAGCCTTATTGTGTTATTTATCCACATTCTTGCCTGCCTGCGTGACACGCCTACGGACGGTGTCATTTAGGGGCGATCTTCCTCAAAAATGGCTGCCACGTGCCAAATGACAGCCACTTAATCACCAGGGGGCTCGATAATGCACTGATAGGTGACTTGCGTCGCTGTGAGCTGGAGCAGTGGAGCCTTGGCGGGGTGATCCGCCCTCAGTGTCCCCGGCAAGCTTACCGGGGCAGTTTTGAGATTTGTCTTTGTTGTGACCTCGACCCTGCCAGGCTCGCCTGCCCGGCAAGGGAGGTTTTTCCTTAGTGATATATTGTTCCTTTGACTTGTCTTGGTCTTCTTGATCCACCCTTTGACTTCTCAAAGAGCTATATCCTCTGCTTGGCCTTGTCTTGGATGCCGTAACCTTGCCCTTGAGCCTGTGTACAGTCTGGGCAACATACACCAGGGTTTGTTGCACCGACAGGAGCCCCCGGGCCTGGTCCGAACGCGCTGCCAAGCATCTTCGGGGTGGGCTCTATCTAGTACCCATGCGAATGGGTCTGTGGTAGCTCATCCCTTGAGATTTTCTTTGCTTCTTCATTAACCTGTGCTTGAGTCATTTTCTGGTTTTCCCACGCGTCGTGCAAGACGTACGGGGGAAATTCAAGCCACGATCAATGGGATACTCACGTCCCATGTTCACGGGGCAATAACTACCATTCCATTAGCTTCCCCGCCCTTGGTGCTTCCACCATGTGCATTGCATGCACTGAGTAGGGTTGGTGGCGGATGCGGAGGGCGCGGGAATGAGCAGCATGGAAGAAAGCCAGGCGTCGTCGATTGGCGCAGGGGGTCGGCCTTGATTCCACGAGCCATTGATGGCTTGGGGGAGCCGGATTGGCAGAGCTGGGAGGTTGCATCCCCTAAGTGAGGAGCCAGCCCTCAGTCTCGTGTGCCTATAAAAGGGGACGTGGGCGAGGTTCTGGCTCACATCTATCTCTTCCTCCTTTCTTCTGATATTGTTTTCCCATCATGGTGAGGGGAAGAGGACGCAACGGCACCCCACTAGCAGCGATGAGGACTTCTGCTCGATAGCACCTCCCTCCTATTGGGGATGCAGAAGCGGAGCCCTCCGTGATGGGAGGCGGGAGAGGACAGGGGCGTGGTCGTCATGGCGCTCGGGGCCGGGGAGGACGGGGCAGTGCGCTGATCATACCTCCTCCGGCCGTCCAGGACCCGAAGGAAGGACACGCCGGGAACCACTGCTGGAGTTCATTATCAAACTGCGAGGGCCTCCGCGAAGCCATCTTCGGCTCCCCACTCCATTTGTGAGGTGATGGAGGTTGAGCAGCCGCCGGGCTGAGGCTGCACATGAGGGGCTATTGTAATGGAAGCATGCGGGCGGACGTGGAGTTCCCTGCTCCTCATGTCATGCTTCTCCGGCGCGGTTGGAAGTCTTTTGCTCATGCCCACAGCTTAGCAACCGGGCACGTCCTCCATTTCAAGTTAATGGATGCCACCCTGCTCTCCGTCAAAGACTTCGGACGCTCGGGTGCTCGCTTAGGGTGCTGCGTGGAGAGCTCGACTGACGACGAAAGCTCCTCCTCAAGTGATAGCGACGAAGAGGACAGTGACGAAGATGACGACGGCGCCGATGGGGAGGACGACGGCTCTGACTCCGGCTGAACACCGGCCGCACCATCACCGTCAGGCGGCAGCACCACCATCTACACCTGCATCTCCTCTCCGGCAAGGCGATTTGCCGGTGAGTTGGATGCGGAGGTGTGGATGGTGTCTCCGGCTCCTCCAGCAGCCTTCCAGTTAGGCCCCAGCAGACTTCCTCATTGGCTCCGGCTTCGTTCGCCCTGCCGCGTACTGCTAGCCCTGGTGGCGGTGGCCAGGGGATCGTCTCCGCCGTTCTCTTCACCATCACCTTCGTCCGTGCCCTCCCAACCTTTTCAGGCTCCGTCACATGAGCCCTGACAGGGTCAGGCTGGGCTTCTACCCAGGTGCTCCTTTTGCCCTTTTCACCTCCCACCATAGTTCCTAGGAGGAGAGGGACAAGAAAGGGATTATGGGGCACTTACCTTTTTCCAGTCTAAAATGTGTAGGCACTTGCGAAACTTTAGTATAAAATATGTAATCTTCTTTATCCATGTTTGTGTCCTGTAACATCTATACTTGCTTATCTGCATATTAATGAAAAAAGATGAGCCTTGTCGGGTTCTTGTGCATGTACCATGTTCATGCAGAGGTGAGATGCCTCTATACGTTTAAGTAAACAAGTTTCCTCCGACAAGCTATCCTGCTGGTGCCATTCATTTGCTGCCGCGGGGCTTGGCCTGCCAGGCACAAAACTACGGAAAGGGACTAGCTCCTCGTCGAACGTCCTCCGTCAAAGGCCACTACAACCACCTTGACCGAAGCAACATTCGGGACAAAGGATGGGAGCACCTATGTTTCGAAGGTGACGAGGTTTTCATATGCATAAGTTTTCACTTTAGAGAACATGTATGGATAATAAGGAACTTATCTGTTTGGCTTGTCGGGGACCAATATATAGGCTTGTCTTCATTTCTTTTCTTCGGGACTGGGTCCACGGCAAGAGCCCTGTAGTTAAGTGCAGAGGAAAATAATGCTACATATCCCCTTATCTACATGATCATGCGATGCTCATGCTATGCTTATGCATGCATGCAAGTTTTTGGGGCCCCTAGCACTTCGTTTATTTATCTATTGCTTGGGGTCTGCGCCTGGCTTTGTACAAAAGGGTTACATGCAACATCGGCAAGGCTTGTAGAAAAGGGTGGTTGCCGGGTAGGGCCCGACAGCCGCGCCTTACGGGTAGAACTTACGGAGATGCTCAATGTTCCATGAGTTTTGCAACTGAATGCCATCTCTGGTCTCCAAACGGACTGCGCCAGGTCTGCTGGCTCGTACTACCCGTTAAGGGCCTTCCCACTTCGGCGCCAACTTGTTTGTACCCTTGGTGGACTGAACGCGCCTAAGTACAAGGTCGCCTTCCTCAAGGCTCTTGGCATGAACCATGCGGCTGTGTTAGTGACACATGGCTTGATGGTAGCGTGCAACATGCGTAGTAGCCCGGAGACAGTTCTCCTCAAGTAGCACAACGTCATCACGCCTGTGCTATTCTTGCGCTACTTCATCGTAGGCAAGTACTCGAGGTGACCCGTATATGAGTTCTATGGGGATCAGTACTTCTGTCCCACTACTAGGGAAAACCTTATACACAGAATCTTAGCAGCAGCGCGGTATAAGAATAGACGCTACTGCTAATTAGCAGCAACGAGCTTTAGAAAAGAGCGCTGCTAATGACTGAGTAGCAGTAGCGCTCTGGTGAAAAGAGCGCTACTACTATAATTGCCACGGTGTTGCCTCCAGGCTAGAGATAGTAGTAGCACCCTTCTCGTGGACACGCTACTGCTAAAGAACTTACTAGCAGCGGTTTTGCTCAAAACTCGCTGCTGGTAAGTATGACCGCAACTAATTAAGTTTACTCCCATACTGCTAAGCGAACAAGGTGTTTACCACCTTAAATATGTTGCTTCTCAACCTATCTCGAGCACTTGGTCTTCATTGAACTATATGTGTATGATTTGTGGTTGCAATATGAATCCTCGCCTGTGCCTATGCAGGTACAGTGAGGATTCATGTTGACTATTTAGATTATACACAAAAAGATCAATGATGACCAATGTATATTTTTGATGTTTTTACTAAACAAAAGAAATAACTGCTTCCATTAGCAGTAGAGGTTTTTCCCAAAACGCGCTGTAGATAAGTTAGCTATAGCATGTTTTCTGTACGTGTGCTACTGCTAGTTCGAGTTAACCACCCCCGGCATCAAAATTTCGCTAAGTCCTCCTTTCCCCCCCACCGGCCTGTTCCCCTACTCCCTGTCGCCGCCGCCCGAGCCCGAGCGCGCCTGCGCCCTCACCTCCGCCGCCGCCCGCCCTCAACCTCACCGCCGCCGCTCTCGACCACACTGTCGCCACCCTCGACCTCACCGCCGCCGCCCTCGACCGAGCCCACCGCCCAGGACCGCCGCCCTCCCGATCCCGAGCCCGCACTCGCCGCCCCTCCGTCGCCGAGCACCTCCCCGCCACCGTCTCTCCCTCTGTAAGCCCCCCACCCCTCCCCAACCCCCTCTCTCTTTGCTTAGTTAGTAGACGATTTTAGTAGTAGTAGATGCTAATTTAGGGTTCATAGATAATGATTTTTAGAAGTAGTGGATAGATGTTAATTAGTAGTAGATGTATGATTAGCAGTAGTACATGTTAATTAGTAGTAGATGTAGTAGTTAGATGTTAATTAGTAGTAGTAGTAGATGTGCTAGTTTCTTTCTATTTATAGTAAGTTTATATTTAGTAAGAACTAGTTGAATTAATAGAACTAGTTTAGTTTTAGTTGAACTAGTTAAGTTTTAGTTGAACTAGTATAGTAAGTAAATTAATAACTAGTTGAACTACTTCATTTTTAGAAAGAACTAGTTTTTTATTTTTATACTAAGTTTATATTTAGTAAGAACTAGTTGAATTAATAGAACTAGTTGAACATGCCATATTTAGTGTTATTTTTTAGTTTAAGCAATTATTTCATGTTTTGGTTACACCTCCAGGTGGCCTATGTTTTGCCGGAGTGTTGATTAATTTCCGTTCCGGCAAATTTCAGGCGCTCGATATGTCCTTTTTTAGCAAAGGTCATGCCGGATTTTTCCGTGAATTCTGGCATGACTTGTGCTAGAATATGTGGGAAATATCGAGTGGCCTGGATTTACTTTGAAAAATAATGATCTAATTTAGGTTTTTAGTACATATATTTAATTGTACAAGTTTAATCTTTGAATTATGAACGTAGGAAATGTCGTACTCGGACGACGACAGTCTCCCGGGGGAGTGCAGCTGGTGCCACGACGATCGAGGTATGTGCGACAGGTTCGTTGAGCTGGATGAAGATCGGCGCTTCAGCATTAAGCTCGAGGAGACCTTCGATGTTGAAATGGTACGCAACAACGACAAGTGTTTTTTTGTAATTAAGCATGACTTCAACTATTTCAACGTCTAATTTTCATATTTTTACAATTCGACTAGCTTATCCCATGCCATACAAGACGCTATGTCTTGGAGAGGATGGGTTTTGAAGACCATGAAAATTTTCAAACAAAGAAAATACACCTAAGGACCCATCATGATATCGATTTTGAAGTAAATCTGTATAATTCTCAGAGCGTAAGCCATTTTGGTTGTCAAAATTGGGAAGCACTTTGCAAAATGTATGTTTTTTATGAGGGTATGATTATCACCATGGATCTTGGTCATCCTGACATCAAGCAAGACAATATGGACATTTGGGTCCTTGTTGATACGCTTCCGATTCTACCGCAATGTGAGTTTCTCAAACATAGTTATTAACTAATTTATATTGTTTATTTCAAAATAGTTGACAGCTTATTTCCATTGACAGCTTATTTTGAATCTTCAAAGAATGTGCAGAAGATGGTAGACAATACCCACTACACTGATGGCTCCGAATTAACTTATAAGGAGAAAAATCATCTGATTGCTTATTGTACTTTTTTTGAGAATTACAATACCTATTATCGAACTCCTCCAAATTATGGTGAATACATGCCACTAGTGCACGTGTTGAACCACGATAACTTCTATGGAGATACCCTGGTAAGATATTTTACTATTACGACATCCGTGCATCTTTTGCATACTTCTAAAACTAGTACATCATTGCTAACTATGAAGTTATTACTATGTTTTTCAACAGAAAATCCCGATGGATCGTGTGCCTCATCTGATGTATTACAATGGTCGCCTTGAAGTTCTGAACCTACAGCCAGGTCATCCTACGGATCTCACCTGTGCATATCGACTTTCTGAAACTGGTGAACACATGCTAATCAAAGAGTGGAAAAAATGTTTGGACATTCGTAAGGAGGTTCTTGGAAGCAACATTAAGCGAAAGGCAAGAATTAGAGACAGGATAATCTGCATTCTCCATAATGGAGAGTGAGGGGCTATCTTGTTTTTTGCTATTTTACCTTAGAGAATATAGTAGATCCTAAGAGAATGTAGTAGGTCCTATGAGGTACAATATGTTTATTATGTGATACAATGTGTTAGAGTTGAAGATGTCAGGAGTACTTGTGATTACGACTAGTGACCAATGATATGATGATGATGATAAGTTGTTAATGATATGATGATGATGATGATGATATTTATTATATCATTGGGTGAAAGAACCGCGGATTAGTTTCAAGTGGATGTTCGTCCACTTGAAACTAGTCCACACGGTTCTTTCACCCCGTGATGTAATAACTCATTATGATGTAAAAACAATTTGTAAATTCCTGTTGTATGAAAATTTGTGTAAAGGTGTACGAATACAACATGAAATAAAAAAGAAATAAAATACGAAATAATAGTAGCAGCGCGGGCAGAGAGAAGCTCTACTACTAATTACTAGCAGCGCTCCTCCTGGAACTCGCTGCTACTAAGTCGATTTAGCCGTAGCGTGGGTGGAGGCACGCTACTGCTATTCGTTAGCTGTAGCGCCTTATCAGTAGCGCACCACCCCGCGCTACTGATAGGTCTAAAACCCGCGCTACTGCTAGCCTTTTCCCTAGTAGTGTCCCATAGACTAGGGAGAAGGGAGTCTGGTCGGTAGCTCGATTTGGCGTCGTACGAAGGGACCAAAGAACCACCAGCAGCTCGTCGATCCATCGCCTGCCACATTTCTACAGCCTATCAAATGTACATGCCTTGAGTGCTCGCAACAATTCAGCGTTCGCCCTCTCAGCTTGTCCATTGCTTTTGGGATGGGCAACAGAGGCAAACGAGACCTTGCTTCCAAGGGCATGAACGTATTGCATGAAGGCACGGCATGTGAATTGGGTGCCATTGACAGTGATGAATCTGACACGTATTCTGAAACGACACACCAATCCTTTCAAGAACTTGATAGCTAACTATGCGGCCACCTTCCTCACGGGCTCCACTTACGACCACTTTGTAAACTTGTCGATGGCGACATGCAATAATTCAAAGCCCTGGTAGCACGGGGAAAGGGGCCCAAGATGTCGAGCCCCCAGACCGAAAATGGCCATGACAAAGGGATCGTCTAGAGAGCTTGAGCAGGCTGATGGATATTCCTGGAGTGGAACTGGTAGGCTTCACATCTAGTGACTAGCTCAATTGCATCTTGGAGGTCCGTGCGCCCATAGAAATATTGCTGGAAAGCTTTTCCAACCAGGGCCCTTTGAGGGAGTCCTGGACTAAGAGGTCCTCGGGCGTCCGGCCTGTTGGACATGGGCCGGACTGATGGGCTATGAAGATACAAGACTGAAGACTCTCACCTGTGTTCAGATGGGATTCTCCTTGGCGTGGATGGCAAGTTTGGCATTCAGATATGAAGATTCCTTTCTCTGTAACTGACTTTGTATAACCCTAGTCCCCTCTGGTGTCTATATAAACTGGAGGGTTTAGTCCGTAGAGCCAGAGACAATCATAATCATATAGGCTAGACTTCTAGGGTTTTAGCCATTACGATCTCGAGGTAGATCAACTCTCGTAATACTCATATTCATCAAGATCAATCAAGAAGGAAGTAGGGTATTACCTCCATAGAGAGGGCCCGAACCTGGGTAAACATCGTGTCCCCTGTCTCCTCTTACCATCAACCCTAGACGCACAGTTCGGGACCCCCTAGCCGAGATCCATCGGTTTTGACACCGACATTGGTGCTTTCATTGAGAGTTCCGATGTGTCATCATCGGAAGGTTCGATGGCTCCATCCATCATCTACAACAATGCTGCCCGGGGGGATGTCTTTCTCCCTGGCCAGATCTTCGTATTCGGCGGCTTCGCACTGCAGACCAACTCGCTTGGCCATCTAGAGCAGATCGACAGCTACGCCCCTGGCCGTCAGGTCGGGTTTGGAAGCTTGAACTACGTCGCTAATATCCGTGGAGACTTAATCTTCGACGGATTTGAGCCCATGGCAGCCTCTCCCTGCTACCGCGATGAACATGACCTAAATCTGTCATCGGACCATACCCAGGAGATTGCACTTGTAAGTGCTCTGGCCCTAGATCCGGAGCAGCATGTGCCATCCGAAGACGGGAAGCTTAACCCGCCACGAAAGCCGCAGACTCATCGGCGTTGGTGCCGCACACAAACTCAGCTTTGAGCGGGGTCTGCGTCACCGGACCCTTGGATTCATCTCCGGTCACTAGTTCCTAACTACATGCATCTGCGTCCGCCGAGCCTTACCAGGCGCCGGTCGTCGAATTCAGTTCCGTGGACATCTTCCGGCACTCACCTTTAGGCGATGTGCTAAACCCATTAAAAACCCTCTCTTTAGTAGGGGACTCACAAACGAATTATATCTGGTTTGAACTAGGGGTTGATGACGGGGAATTTCGTTTCCCACCCACCTCCCACTTAATAGCCACTGTCGAAGATCTAACCGACATGCTCGACTATGACTCCGAAGGCATCGAAGGTATGGACGACGATGTCAAAGAGGAGCAGGCCCAAAACCCGCCATTTACCGAGCGCTGGACGGCCACCTCCTCCTACAATGTATACATGGCGGACATACCCAAAGAAGTTAACGGCGATGACAAAGAAGACCCAGTGGAAGATAAACCTCCTCAGATACAGCCAAAGTGCCGACGACAGCGGCGCCGCTCTAAGTCACGCTGTGAAAAAGATAGCAATACCTGCACAGGAGAAAACAATACTCTGGACGATGCCGAAGACCCGGTTGAGCCAACTTCCAAACAGGACGAACAGGAAGATGGGCGAGTTAGCCCTGATGAACAGGCTGAACATGAAGACTCGGAGGACAGTAACTATATTCCACTCTCCGAGGATGAGGTGAGCCTCGGCGACAAGGATTTTATCATGCCTGAGGAACCTCTTGAGCAGGAGCGCTTTAAGTGCCGGCTGATAGCCACTGCAAGGAGCCTGAAAAATAAGCAGCAATAGCTTCAAGCTGATCAAGATCTGCTCAATGATAGATGGACTAACGTCCTAGCAGCCGAGGAATACGGCCTCGAGTGACCACCCAAAAGTTACCCGAAGTGCAAATTACTACCTCAATTCGATGACGAGGCGTTCGAGCCCATGCCATCAGCGCACAAGGTAGCTGACTGACCACCACGTGGTCGGGATAAAGCGGCAACCCAAGCCGAACACCAGCCCGTACTACCTCGATGTAAAGGCAGGGATAAAACAGCTCGGGCATATACATATGACCTTCGGCAGGACCTGGACAGTAGAGCAGGACATACCATATCGATCTACGGATCACAGAGGCGTGCCCCGACACGCGACGATGGCCATCTATTCGGATGTGACAAACCTAATCACGCCCGGGCCGAATGCCGCAGACGGACTCCATCCGATCTACGTCGCGATATGGCCCAATATAGAGGCGCCGCACACCCTCTTTGCTTCACTGATGAAGTAATGGGGCATGAATTCCCTGAAGGGTTTAAACCCGTGAACATCAAATCATATGATGGAACAACAGATCCCATGGTATGGATTGAAGATTTTGTTCTCCATATTCATATGGCCCGCGGTGATGACCTTCATGCCATCAAATACCTCCCGCTAAAACTCAAAGGGCCAGCTTGACACTGGTTAAACAGTCTTCCTGAAAACTCTATTGGCAGCTGGGAGGACTAGGAAGACGCCTTCTGCGACAACTTCCAAGGTACATACGTACAACCTCCGGATGCAGACGACTTAAGTCACATAGTTCAACAACCTGGAGAGTCAGCCAGGAAATTCTGGACTAGGTTCTTAACCAAAAAGAATCAAATCGTCGACTGTCCGGATGCCGAAGCCCTAGCGGCCTTTAAGCATAGTATCCGCGATGAATGGCTTGCCCGTCACCTCGGCCAAGAAAAGCCGAAGTCCACGGCAGCCCTCACGGCACTCATGACCCGTTTTTGCGCGGGCGAGGATAGCTGGCTAGCCCGTAGCAAAAACACTACATGCGAGGCTGGCATCTCTGAGACTAAAAACAGCAACGGCAAGCCCCAACGCAACAGGCACAAGCGTCGAAGCAACGGTGACAATACCGATGACACGACGGTCAAAGCCGGATTTAGTGGCTCCAAGTCCGGCCGGCGGAAGTAGCCATATAAAAGAAACAATCAGGGCCCATCCAGCTTGGACCGCATACTCGATCGTCCATGCCAGATCCATGGCACCCCAGACAAACCAGCCAATCATACCAATAGAGGTTGCTAGGTTTTTTAACAGGCCGGAAAATTAAATGCCGAGAACAAGGAGAAAGGGTCACAAAGCGAGGACGATGACGAGGAGTCCCGCTCGCCGAACACAGGGGGACAGAAGAAGCCCCCCCCCCAAGTTAAAACAGTGAACATGATATACGCTACCCATATCCCCAAGAGGGAGTGCAAACGCGCGCTCAGGGACGTCTATGCGATGGAGCCAGTCGCCCCAAAGTTCAACCCATGGTCTTCCTGCCCGATCACCTTCGATCACAGGGACCATCCGACCAGTATTCGTCATGGCGGTTCAGCCACACTGGTCCTTGACCCAATCATTGATGGATTCCATCTCACGCGAGTCCTCATGGATGGTGGCAATACCCTGAACCTGCTTGAGGGAGTCCTGGATTAGGGGGTCTCCAGACAGCTGGACTATATCCTCTGGCCAGACAGTTGGACTATGAAGATACAAGATTGAAGACTTCATCTCGTGTCCGGATGGGACTCTACTTGGCGTGGAAGGCAAGCTAGGCAATACAGATATGTATATCTCCTCCCTTGTAACCGACCTTGTGTAACCCTAGCCCCCCTTCGGTGTCTATATAAACCGAAGGGTTTAGTCCGTAGGACAACATACAATCATACCATAGGGTAGCTTCTAGGGTTAACCTCTACGATCTCATGGTAGATCAACTCTTGTAATACTCATATCATCAAGAACAATCAAGCAGGACGTAGGGTATTACTTCCATCAAGACGGCCCGAACCTGGGTAAAACATCGTGTCCCCTGTTTCCTGTTACCATCCGCCTTAGACGCATAGTTTGGGACCCCCTACCCGAGATCCGCCGGTTTTGACATCGACATTGGTGCTTTCATTGAGAGTTCCATTGTGCCGTCATCATAAGCGGGGATGGCTCGTCTCGTTGTCAAGGACAACATCACTTCTAGGGGAGCCCTCGCTGTAGGCCAAACTCTCCGACTAGGCGGCTTCGTCATGACCCCCCGCTCGGCCGTTGCGCCGATGATGACTTCTCGGGTCATCGAAAATAGCCTCCACATCGGCTCAAAATTCATCGAGCAGACGGATCCAATGGATCTCTCCTCTTTGAATGAGCTCTTGGATCGCATTGCCGCTCTGGGAGTCGCTACGGACTACGATCGGATCAGGCTTAAACCCGACCAAAGGGAGATTAACTCTCCACCGGTCACCCATCAAATAGCGGTGGCGGAGGAGCAACGCGGTGGTTCTCCCTCTATCTTGAGGACGAACTATGTCCGGATTCCCGAGCTCTCCGAGCCGGATACCCGCTCATGGGAGGACATCGCCCTAACCCTGAACCTAGAATCAGGTCGCATACCGAACTCGCGGAGCAACATCCCAGGGCCCGAGCTTCCAAGATCGGAAACTCCCCTGCCCCGGGATCTCAGATTGGTTCTAGGTCCGGACTTAAATCCACCCACCCACCCAGATACAAACGATCTTTCGCACATTAGGCAAGCGCCCCAAGAGATAGTACATCACTATTGGGCTAGATTCCTCCTTGTAATGAACAAGGTCAAGGACTGTCGTGAGGAAGACGCAATTTCGTTCTTTTGCAACAATTGCACGGACAAGGGGATCCTCAACGCCATAAGTCGCTGTGACATAGCACACTTCACTGACTTGGCGGCCATAGTACGAAACTACTGTGCGATGGAAAGCGCTTGGAAAACCCAAACACAATTTTGGGACAATCCGGCTCTGACAAAACCCCCAGTCCAAACTAAAAGGGTGCACTCTCATAAGTCGCCCGACTCAATTACAAAGAAGCAAAACCCCACTACAGGGCATGGAACCGTATTGGAGGGATGGCTTAACGGGCCCTACAAAATTCATAGTACAGCGGATACCATATCAACACATAGCCTTAGAGCATGTTGGGTACTCCGGCAGGTGGCCAAGAGCGGTGAGGATCTCCTCATCCAAAACACCCCAGAACACCCTCCCGAGGATAACAATATAGTATTAACAGTCTTCGAGACCTTCGCCTCAAATAATAGGCGTAAGTGAGCACTCCACAGCCTCGCTGAAGTCTGCCACATTGCAGCAATAAACCGATGGAGCGACACGGCCATTTCTTTCAATGCCAGTGACGAACCTAAATTCCGAACAGCCCGAGCACCGGCCGCTTTGGTCCTTGGTCCAATCATGGACGGCTTTCGGCTCACTAAAGTGCTCATGGACGGCGGCAGCGGATTGAACCTCATTTATGAGGAGACTCTTCAAAAAATGGAAATAGACATCAACCGTATTGAGCAAAGCACCACGACCTTCCGAGGAATCATCCCCAGTCGGGAGGCACGTTGTGCTGGGAAAATCACACTAGATGTGGTATTCGGCACTCCGGAGAATTACAGGTCCGAAGAAATCACATTTGAAGTGGCCCCGTTTAGGAGCGGATACCACGCCCTTCTAGGGCGGGAGGCATTCACGATTTTTCAAGCCATACCCCATTACGGGTACATGAAGCTCAAAATGCCCGGACCCAATGGAATCATCACTCTAGCTAGTGATCCGGACATAGCACTCCACGCCGAGAACAAAACAGCCGCACTAGCCCTCGAGGCATTATCCGAAGCCCTTGTGGCGGAGGAATTAACCGCGCTGCGCTCCATAGTGGACAGGGACGAGGTGATACTAGACAAAAGATCCAAGTCCACCTCCTTTAAACCAGCAGATGAAATAGTCAAATTCCAAGTCTGTCGTGGAATTGTCACAATAGATGTCCTTAGTGTCAGGACTTAGTCGTGAGGCCAACGCATCTATGTGGTAGCTTGAGAGGGGTTGAGCGGGACGAGAGACGCGATCTTCTACCCAGGTTCGGCCCCTCACGGTGGAGGTAAAAGCCTACATCCTGCTTCATTGATATTGATGATGATGATCACGGTTACAAGAGTGCTCTATCTTGAGAGCTATTGTCTAAACCTAACTTGTCCAACTTGTGGAACTTGTGAATCTTGTCCCCCTTTGGGGATCCCTGCCCCTCCTTATATATGTTGAAGGGGCGGTTTACATGTGGAGTCCTATTAGGATTAGGACTAGTCTGTCTCTAATACAAACCGGATACAAGTCCAGGTCTTAGCTCCTTGTAAGATAATATTCCTCCTACCTTTCCTCTTAAACCGGCCCACCATTAAACATGAACCGGCCTTCTAGGTCTTGGGCCTTGTCATCTGTCACTCCCGCACGCCGGATCACCAGTGAGTCATAATGACCAGGTGGGTTGCTTGTAAACCGCCAGGTCAAGGCGGGTCGCCAGTAACTCGCCAAGTGTCAGCGGGGTCTTCAGATAATCCGCCAAGTCTGGCCGGGTTAACTTCCGGCCGGTTTACACCGCCAATCATGTAAACCGCCAATCCTCTGGCAGTTTACCAATGCAACGCCTAGTCCGGCCGGGTTATACTTCCGGTCGGTTTACGCCGCGGGGTATATCCCCGACATTAGCCCCCAAGTTTAGCTTGGATTTATTCATGGTAAACTTATGCTGCAAAATAAACACAAGAACAAATTTGACAGGTTATGCCCCGGGTTAAGAATTTTTGTAAACCGGTACCTGATCATCCTTAAGTCCTTGTTATTTCCTCCGTCTGGGAAATCCGGGTCAATAGACCAGCGGTTTAATATTACCAAAATGGCCGGTTTATAAATATTGATAGCACCGGGTCATAATTGTTGTCGACACCGGGTCATGTAATTGATCTTCCTGATTTGCTCAAAACTGATAAAATAAAGATATTCCTCCTTTATATGCATAATACCTGTAGCCCCCAAGTCTTAAGAGGAGAACATAGTGATAACTTAAGACATGCTCCAATAAGTGTTTCAACTTTGAAGAAATCCGGTTTGTTCATCTCAACACTGAATACTCTATATATGTAGCCCCCAAGAACCGGGTTGTCATGTTTGCAGCAACCTGGGACTTGAAATTGCTTGATGCTCATAAAAACTTCAACCAGTGTAGCCCCCAAGGGCCGGGTCATTATGCAATAATGAGCAGGGACTTTGTAAATATAATCCTGTAAACTTTGAACAGCAACGGGTAGCCCCCAAGGGCCGGCTTAGTAAGATAATACTGAACCGGGACTTGATATATATACTTTAATGAAAATAACATATTATAATGTAGCTTCCATCATAGGGCTTGAACCCACATCCACAAGGTTAAGAGCTTTGTGCTTTACCAACTGAGCAATGAATCCTTCAATATTATGGACGAAAACTTGTGTACCTTGAATTGTTGACAGGAGCAATTGGTAGCCCCCAAGGGCCGGCTCATTATAATATGATGAGTCGGGTCTTCAATAAGACTAGTAAAAATGACTTTGCATTAGCCCCCAAGTGTCATGATGCATGCTTGCAGCGACATGAGACTTGCATGTAATCTCGATTTGAATAATGTAGCCCCCAAGTGCCGGGTTGTAAGCCTGCAGCGACTCGGGACTATTCCTTCCATTGTAGAATAAATCATATCCTTTGATAAAAGAGTAGACATTGCGCTATAGCGACTTTGAAAACCTTAATAATAAAAATCCAGCCATGTTGGCTATTCAAGATAATATAATCCGGTATGAAAACCTTATTCATTCAATATCATAATGAAATTTCAGCCAAGTTTTGGCTATTTGAATAATATAATCCAATCATTTATAAGCGCATGATTCCAATGGCGCAATCCAAATATATATATACTGGCGACTTATAGTCCAAAGCCAGGCCAGTTTAACAAACCTGTTTCTGCATACAACAAGTTTAAAGTGTCCTGGCGGTTTACCGCCGGACGGGTCATAATGCCCAACATATAACTCGGGTTTATAACCAAGGCTGCACTTAAGAATAATCAAATATGAAATATATCATACCTGTGACATTGAATCACATTGTCGGTTTTACCAACTTTTTGTAGTAAGGGTGATAAGCCAAATCTTGAGTACTGATAAGTCCTTCCATATTGTGCCGGTTTATGATAAAACCGTGCCGGGTTGTAATAAACGCCGGTTTAACCACATATAATATTGGCGACTCGTAGTCAAACCAGACCGGGCTGATAGTCTCCGGATTATAACTTGATCATGTACTGACAACTTGTAGTTGAAAACCGAGCCGGGTTGATAAACACCGGTTCACTCCATAATAGGATGGTAACAGAAAATCAAACCGGGCAGATAGCCGCCGGATTAAAATGGACCGTGTTCCGTCAATTGACAGTTTGAACCGACTTAAAACTTTGTCGGTTTAAAAAGAACGCAATAAAAAGAAAGAAATATCTTTCAAAGAAAAGTGTGAAGCAAAGGCAATGACAAAATCGTTTGCAAAGGCTTATTCGAGCTGATCAGATGGCGTTACCATGGCCGAACACGACCAAGCTCCCGATAGGTGTAACTATGGTTCTAGTCAGCTAGGTCCCCAAATGAAACCGTGGCATTTATGCCGATCAAGTGGCATGGCAATGGTTCGGGTTCGACCAAATCCCCAAGTGATTCTGTGGCCTTAGGCCGATCAAGAGGCATGACTGGTTCAGACGTGACCAAGTCCCCAAGTGATCTGGTGGCTCTCGCCTATCAAGAGGTATTGTATTGGTTCGGACACGACCAAACCCCCAAGTGATATAACATGATGCTTTTTAAAAAGCTAACTCAAGGGGTAAACCGGAGGCCGCTTTAGAACAACTCCGTGTAACCACACCTGATGTAAAAGAACAGAGACCCCGCTTTATGAAGCAGAAGCCCCCATGTGATCAATAATATGTTAGGCCAGTAAGGCGGGATACCCATGTTTGAACCGCGCATCGTGGCAGCAGGTCCTCTTCGTCAATTTTTAACTTTTTGCAAGAGATAAATTCTTCTTGAACCGGGATCTTGAACCGGATATTAAGAGCTCCAAAGCTTTGTGGGAGACATCTTTCCCTTGAACCGGATTTTAAACCAGAATCTTCATTTTCAGCCGGAAATTTTCTGACGGCCTTTAAACTCGAACTTGCGAGAGGTTAATTCCTTTTTGAACCGGACATTGTTAAACCGGATTTGAGCGCTTCAGAGCTTTGTGGGAGAACAGATTTCCCTTGAACCGGACTGTAAACCGGATATTTGAGAGCTGCAGTCAGACTGACTTCCCTTGAGCCGGATTTTAAACCGGAATCCTTTCTGATGACCCGGATCTTCTTCATTGAACCGGGATTTTGTAACTGTCATATACTTTCTAAACCGGAAATTTTCTGACGGCCTTTAAACTTTCATCAATATAACAGTAGCCTCCGGGACTGGGTTATCCTTTCCTCCATCGTCCCGGGGTTCTTAAATTTGCTGAAACTGGCAAGATTCGCTGAGTCATGTCATCATAGCCCCGAGTCTCAAAGGTGACTCGAGGAGTTGGCTTGAGACTCTCCATATTTGACCGTGATATAAACCGGCATAACTTGTATATCATTGGCGTTGATAGCACGATGTGAATCCATAGAAGGTTGAGGTGACTGCGGCGGGTTGTAAATGATCTCATATGAGCCGTGTCAGCAACTCGGCCAATGGTTCCTTCCAACTGGTGATTTGAAGTTAATCAAAATTGTAGTGGCGGCGATTTGTGCGCCCAATAACCAGCTCATGTAGACAGGTGCGGCCCGGTATGTTGATGTAGACCAGGCCGCGAGAGACGGACGACAAAGATGGCCGCAGCTTCAGAGATGGCACCGCCAGATCAGTCGGCCGCGGCGTAGTAAGTCGGCGCGGACGGGAGAGTCGGCCGCGGGAGTTGTAAACCGGCGCGGACGGAGAGCCACCTGCGGGTATTGTGAACCGGCGCGGACGGGGAGTCGCCTGCGGGCATTGTAAGCCGGCGTAGATGGAGAACCGGCCGCGTGTTGATATAAACCGGACCACAGGCGGTTTGCGCGCGTCCGTTGAGCAGTGTGGAATGGTCAAAAGCCAGTATATAATGACGCCAGTGCGCACTCCATATGCATGGTGTAACACCAATGTTGTGGCGAATAATTGTCCTGCATATAAAAATATGCAAAACCAACGTAATTGTTCTTTTTACAAAAACAATATATGTCAAAAATAAACTTAGATAGATGTCACCTGATTTGTTCGGACGACGGATGATTTGTTTATCGCGACCGAGGCGGCTGAACATGCCCCCGGCAGCTCAAGACCGCAGGGGCGGCTCTGATTTGTTGATATACATATCAGAGCCAACCGTGATATTTAAATGACAGAGCGGACGCGTGAGTCGGTCGTGGCATTGTAAGCCACGCGGACAGACGGGTCGGCCGTGGGCGCGGACGCTTGAACCGGTGCGGGTATGGTCGAATGAACCGGCTACAGGCGCGGCCCGATGAGTTGATGTAGACCGGACCATTGAGGCGGCGATTTGCGCACATCTGATAAGCCATTTGATATAGTGTGGATATAGACGCGACCTCCAATGACAGCGCGCAGGGACCGGATCATACTTTAATCATGAGGTAATTGACCTGTGTATACAATAGCATACCTTGAGAATTTTTTTTTGACATTATGTAATTACACCAAAAAAGAGTTTTAGAAAAATAGCACCTGATTGTTACGGCCGTGGCGGGTCGCAACGGCTTGGCGCAGCTACGAAAGCAGGGGCTGCAACGGCTCTTGTTGGAAGAAGTAAGGCGGGCGACTCAGAGACGGGACGGTGCGTTGAGCCGGTGAGACGAAACCGAGTCCATGTCTGTTGTCCTCCCCCGGTCATGGCTTCCCTTTTCTATTTTTTTTTCTTTAATCCGAACTCCACGCTTGTTTCAACAAGTAGTAGTAAACCGGATATTTTCCTTGTCCGGTAGCCGATCCAGTTAGTTAATGTTTTTTTCCTTCCACACAGCCATGCATGTAGCCTGTCTTTTCATGCGGTGATTTCCTTTGGGACTTGAGCTGCTCAAGAGAAGTGGTACTCCTTGGATACGTATTATTCTAGCATCCATTGGTTCCGATAGCAATGGCGCTCTGGGTGTTGTTGCTTGTACGCGAGCCCGCTGCACGTGCAGTTCCTTGTCAGATCCGACCCGATTTGGGTGTCCGGCTCGGGTGTCCTTCCTCCGAAAAAATCCGCCAAACTATATTGCTAGTTACCAGATCGGATTCGATGGATCACTTTTCGTTGGCGGCGCACAGCAAAACTTCGAACCCTAACTTGCCTTCAGACCAAAAACTCATATTGCCAGCTCTAACGTTAATAACAATTCTGATCACAAACGTGGGACTTGCCGGCTCTGCCAAAGACTATTTCCTGCCGAACTTTCTTCATCCGGCCAATTGCGAACTTCTTGAGATTCTGGAAAAGATCCCTCCAAGAACTCAACACCACCGTGCGCGAGCCCCACGGTGGGCGCCAACTGTCGTGGAATTGTCACAGCAGATGTCCTTAGTGTCAGGACTTAGTCGTGAGGCCAACGCATCTATGTGGTAGCTTGAGAGGGGTTGAGCGGGACGAGAGACGCGATGTTTTACCCAGGTTCGGCCCCTCACGGTGGAGGTAAAAGCCTACATCCTGCTTCATTGATATTGATGATGATGATCACGGTTACAAGAGTGCTCTATCTCGAGAGCTATTGTCTAAACCTAACTTGTCCAACTTGTGGAACTTGTGAATCTTGTCCCCCTTTGGGGAGCCCTGCCCCTCCTTATATATGTTGAAGGGCGGTTTACATGTGGAGTCTTATTAGGATTAGGACTAGTCTATCTCTAATACAAACCGGATACAAGTCCAGGTCTTAGCTCCTTGTAAGATAATATTCCTCCTGCCTTTCCTCTTAAACCGGCCCACCATTAAATGTGAACCGGCCTTCTGGGTCTTGGGCCTTGTCATCTGTCACTCCCGCATGCCGGATCACCAGTGAGTCATAATGACCAGGTGGGTTGCTTGTAAACCGCCAGGTCAAGGCGGGTCGCCAGTAACTTGCCAAGTGTCAGCGGGGTCTTCAGATAATCTGCCAAGTCCAGCCGGGTTAACTTCCGGCCGGTTTACACCGCCAATCATGTAAACCGCCAATCCTCTGGCGGTTTACCAATGCAACGCCTAGTCCGGCCGGGTTATACTTCCGGCCGGTTTACGCCGCGGGGTATATCCCCGACAAAGTCCATCCAACGGACCCCACAAAAACATCATCCATTGGGGCATAGCTAAACCCCGCCGTAGACGCCGCACTACGGGAGTTCCTACGCGCGAATTGGGACATATTCGCCTGGCATCCTTCAGACATGCCAGGAATCCCATGCAGGCTGGCCGAGCATAGCCTTAACCTTCTAAAAGGATTCAGGCCGGTCAAGCAGACTCTTCGGCGTTTCTCCGAACCTAAGCGACAAGCCATGGGAGAGGAGCTAGCCAAATTACTGGAGGCCGGATTCATTAGATAAATAAAGCATCCGGATTGGCTAGCAAACCTGGTGATGGTGCCAAAGAAGGACAAATCCTGGCGCCTATGCGTCGACTTCAAGGACCTTAATAAGGCTTGCCCAAAGGATCCCTTCCCCCTCCCTCGCATCGATCAAATTATCGACGCAACCGCAGGACACGACTCATTGTGCTTCCTCGACGCATACTCCGGTTACCGCCAAATTAAGATGGCGGAGTCCGACCAAGCCGCAACGGCATTCATCACTCCATACGACCCCTTCTGTTTTAACACAATGCCCTTCGGGCTCAAAAACACTGGCGCAATGTATCAGCGCATGATTCAGACGTGTCTGGAAAAACAGATCGGCAAAATAGTGGAGGCATACGTCGACGATGTGGTCGTTAAAACCAGACACGTCGACTCCTTAATAGACGACTTGAGGCTCACGTTCGACAATCTCCGAACATACGGCATTAATCTCAATCCAGAAAAATGCATTTTCGACGTACCCGCTGGAAAGCTCCTGGGCTTTATAGTCTCTAGCAGAGGAATTGAAGCAAATCCGGCCAAAATCTGGGCCCTGTCGCAGTTGGCTATCCCAACTGACCTCAAGAAAATCCAGAAGTTAACTGGATGTGTGGCGGCTTTAAGCCGCTTTATCTCCCGACTAGGAGAAAAGGCACTCCCCCTTTATCGCCTTCTTCGGTGCACCGAACACTTCGAGTGGACGGACGCAGCCACGGCCGGACTAGATGAAATAAAAGCCATCCTGGCCACCAACCCAATCTTGGCCGCGCCAGATGTTGGCGAACCAATGCTATTATATATAGCGGCAACTCACCAAGTTGTAAGCATATGCGGTATTCATGGCATCCCGTAAATTACGACACTACTTTCAAGAGTGTTCAATTATGGTGGCCTCCAAAGTACCACTCAACGACATAATAAACAACCGCGATGCCACGGGCCGGATCGCCAAATGGGCTATCGAGCTCCTCCCGTTCGACATAACATATAAACCACGACGAGCCATTAAGTCGCAAGTACTGGCCGATTTCGTAGCCGAATGGATAGAAGCCGAACTCCCTAAAGAGTACGGCGCATACTCCAATTGGATCATGCACTTCGACAGCTCTAAGATGTTGGCTGGTCTGGGGGCTGGCATCGTCCTGACGTCCCCCATCGGAGATACAGTGCAATACGTACTCCAGATACTATATACAGACTCCAATAACGCAGCCGAATACGAGGCCCTATTACACGGTCTCCGGATGGCAGTCTCCATGGGCATTCAACGCTTAGAGGTGCGTGGGGACTCAAACCTCACAATATCCGAAATAAATGGAGACTTCGATGCCAAGGATCCAAAAATGGTGGCATATCGCAACGCCGTCCTCAAAATGTCAGCTCGGTTCGAGGGGCTTGAATTCCACCACGTGGCTCGGGAAAACAACCAGGCGGCGGACATCCTCGCCCGTATCGGCGCCAAACGCGACCCTGTCCCACCGAACATCTTCCTGGAAAAACTGTTCAAACCATCCATGGTATGGGAAGGGGACACCGGCAACAATAGTTCGGACCCGTCCACAACCCCAGATACCGAACATTCTGACGCAATCGGAGGCTCTGCCATCGAAATAACACCTTCAGCCCACGTAATACTGGCCATCATCGCCCCATGGACAGAACCATTCCTGGCCTACCTAACCAGGCAGGAACTACCTGAGGACCAAAATGAGGCACGCTGCATAGTGCGGCAATCTAAAGCCTACAAGGTCCACAAGGGAGAGCTTTATAAGAAAATCACTACCGGAGTCCTTCAAAGGTGCATCTCCGAAGAGGAAGGGCGGAAGCTTTTGGCAGAAATCCATGTCGGACTCGGCGGCCATCACGCCGCAGCCCGGGCCCTTGTAAGCAAGGCCTTCCGTACAGGTTTCTATTGGCCGACGGCCCGGGCAGATGCGCAGCATCTGGTCCAGCATTGTGTCGGTTGCCAGCTATTTGCAAACCAAAGCCATATGCCACCTACCGCTCTCCAAACAATACCCATTACTTGGACCTTTGCGGTCTGGGGGCTTGATATGGTCAGACCCCTTAAAGGGGGAACCCATAAGAAAAAATACTTACTGGTCATGGTGGATAAATTCACCAAATGGATAGAATCCAAACCTGTCAAAACGGCTGAATCCGGACCAATGATAGACTTCATATCCGGGGTCGTACACCATTAGGCGTCCCCCACAGCATCATCACTGACAACGGCATGAACTTTACAGCCGACAGGGTGAAACTTTGGTGCAGCAACATGGGCATCAAGCTCGATTATGCTTCTGTTTATCACCCACAAACTAACGGTCAAGTCGAGCGAGCAAATGGTCTTATCATGAGCGGCATTAAACCCAGATTAGTGCGGTCCTTAAAGGAGTCAAACATGCACTGGGTAGAGGAGCTTGACTCCGTACTATGGGGGCTGCAGACCACGCCGAATCGCACTACCGGATACACATCGTTCTTTATGGTGTACGGCGCAGAGGCGGTTCTGCCTTGCGACATAATTCATGACTCACCTCGAGTGCGCATGTATGAAGAAAAAGAGGCCGAGCTCAATCGGCAGGAAAGTTTGGACACCCTAGTGGAGGAGCGCGACGTGGCAAAGGCCCGTTCCGCATTCTATCAGCAACAGGCTCGAAGGTATCAAAGCAGAGAAGTACAGGCCAAAACCTATAACGTTGGCGAACTAGTTCTACACCTGCCAGAGAAGAAAAAGAACAAGCTCAAGCCCAAATGGGAGGGTCCCTTCATTATTGACCAGGTTCTAGCCGGTGGAGCGTACCGTCTGTGGGATGCATCGGATAATCGACTCGAGCCAAATCCATGGAATGCAGCCAGACTCCGAAGATTCTACGCCTAGCGCCGGACTCTATGTTAGTCTCCTCACCTCCGTCAATTCTTTGCATATCTGTCTTTTCTCTCTTTCTCCCTTTTTACTCTCTTCAAGGCCCTTAAAGGATATACTTGTGTCCTGGTTACACAATCTTGACGCGCTAACTGCGCTCATTATACCTGGGGGCTTCTTATACAGAAGCTTAATCTAACTATTTTCCTGGGATTTACGTCCCATACATGTGTTATTCTTCCGCATGTACCTTTTTTCGCCATTATATGCATCGATATGACTTAAGTTTTGGCCAAGCTGGGTTGCCTGGCTCTTGTATTTATGCCCTATGTTCCCGTTAATTCGTCTAGGGCATAAGGGGAGCACCTCTGCGATTGTTACTGTCGGGTCAGCCGGATGTGTACCTCAGACTGGGTGAAGCCGAAAGCTAGCGTTCTTAAGGGAATATTCGGTCGGTGAAAAAAATATGACTTTTATCTAATTTGAAACATGCCCCCAGATGGTTATATCCTGCGTCTCTTTTCGCAGTTCGGACATGCACATTAGGGCATGCGTACCCAGGGAAAGGAACCCTTAACGGAACTATTCTCCCTGGAAGATGTTTCTGACTACCCATGTAATATAACATAACTAGTTGGGTACTTGTCTATTCAAGCACTTATGACCCCTACGCCTGGTCTCCATGCATACCCCGGTTTTTACCGAGCGGGTATTCGGATACACTCCAGACTATCGGGTCCAGAGGTCAAAGCGAAAAGGTCCGCCATGACAAATGATTTACAATCCGGCTAGGGACATTACATATGTCACTTGAATTACACAATCGGTAAGACTAATTGAATTCTTCTTCTATACCATCCAACATGCTGTCTAGCCTACAATCCTGTTGGGAATACCTTGCGGCTAATT
The DNA here is from genome assembly GCF_003073215.2 of Triticum urartu. Lineage (NCBI taxonomy): Eukaryota > Viridiplantae > Streptophyta > Magnoliopsida > Poales > Poaceae > Triticum > Triticum urartu. Next base: position 419,246,561 of record NC_053024.1, read on the forward strand.
ATACTTGATCATACACTAAACTGACGGGGATCTCCTTCCCATCAGGCCCCACAGGTCCGACCTCGGCCATGTGGTTCAGGTCCGCTTTGGTATAGCATGTCTTCACCATAGCCCAGGCTTCCCTTGCACCTTGTTGGCAGGCGGATATCTTCCATAATCGGAAGCGCCGCCGCGCTCCCTTGAGCTTCTCTATAAGCTCCCCTATGCCTCCGGGCAGGGACGCGGATGGCCACAAGGCTTGGGCAATACCCTGCATCACCTGCCGAACTTGTTCATGTAGTTGTGAGAGCTCTGGTAGAAGATCACCTGAAGACCCGGGCATCTCCTCCGTGGGATGAACCGTCAGCATACCTGCAGACATAACTCTATTAGCTGGCTTCTTCGCCGAACTCCTTTAAAAGTTCGTTCAAGCACCTACTAAAAATGCCACGCTGAAGCCGTTTATTCTCCTTCACGGAGTCCGCAAGCTGGGCTCGGACATCTTTCAGTTCCACGCCCAGCCGGATATTGGCGTCTTGGAGATCATTTTTCTCCTGCCTGACTCACGTAAGCACATGCTCGCCAGCATTTCACTGTCGATCATCACGTGCCGCATCCACCGCCACGGCCTCTAGATTCACTCTGGGGCCACCTGCAACATCTATTGTTAGATTTGCATGCATGCCACATACTACCTGGTACCCGTATTCTTTGCAATGGAAACAAGTGTTACCAGAGGGATCCTTCTCGGACTCCTTCAACGCGGCAACAGCGGCCCGTAGCTGGGCCTTGCACTCTTCCAGCTCTTGAGACAATTGGGAATTCTTCTCCGTAAGAACCTACTCAAATAAATGATCCTTAAATCAGTTGTGTCAACTGTTTCAACTCTCAGGGGCTACTAATACATATAATCATCAGATTTACTTACCCGTATATCCCTCACATATTGATCCGTGGCTCTGGCTAAGCCATTTTGAGCAGCACGGATGTACGCGTCTCCGGAATTGAAGGCATCAAATGCCTCTGGTGAGAAATAAGCATCACGGAGTACGGCCCGGTGACGCATGTGATTCATGGCGCTCTCCACTTCGGAATTTGTAGCGGATAGTCTGTCCGCATCCTTTGTAGAAGTAACATTCGGCGTCTGCCTCGCGTTAGCTTCCGCCTCTATGTCTGGCCCTGGAGCCCGACTGGTCGAGGCATGATCGGCAGCCTCTCCGGATATAGTCCGGCGGGCATTTTTTCTAGGAAACACGGATGTCATTATATTTTAAGCAAGATGACAACCACGGAATGAGGTTTTGTGTTATACCTTAGTGCTGGCATCTCCGTCCTGACTGCCTTCCTTTTTTGCCTACCTGGCTTTGGCGCCTCTTGTTGGTGAGTTGCTGCAGGTTCGGCACGACGTCCCGAAGGCCTTCCTTGTAAGACACCATACGTGTACGGTAGGTGAAGTGCATAAAAGGGAATCCTTTTTTGGGAGTTGGGACTTTGGTTTTTCTTACGTGCGACGCAGGAAGTAATCCCGGATAGTCGGTCGTTATGGCAACCATGGCGTCGTCGCAACTCAATTGATAGAATTGCCTGTCTATCAGCTCCACAAATATGTCCGGATCCTCTTCAAGTCCGGGATCGAGGGCCCGGCCAGGGTCCTCTGGTTGTGGAGCTGGGCTGTTGACCTCCCTTATCGCTATTCGTAGTTCCTGTCGTGAAATGGCAAGGTGAGCACCTACGACGAAGAATGCGGGAAGGTTGAGAGTAAAAAGGGTACAACCCACCCAGCATGGAGGGTTGTACATGGAGAATCCGTCCCGTGGTTTAATGTGGATGAACTCCTCTTCCTCTCCCTTGAATAACTCGGACATAACTTTTGCTAAACCAGTAGGTGAGTCCGGTCCCTTGCGCCCGCAACGGGTGGCATCGTCTTCCCCGTTAAAACACCACAGGGGGTGCCCTCGATATTGAAGTGGTTGCACCCCCCCCCCCCCCCCCCCCCCCCCCCCCCGCATTATGCATATTGACATAACCTCGATTATTGTCAACCATGATTGAGCCAGCGCTTTTATTCGGTTCATCAGATAAAGGACTTCTCTATTATCTTCCTCCTGGGGGCTCCGTGGGCGCCAACTTTGACGTTTCTTTAGAGGAGCATTGTCGAACTCAGGAAGACCCCGCCGAACAAGGTCTGGAAGAGGGACGTCCTCCATATAAAACCACTCCGAAGGCCAGTCTTCGGACGTCTTCTTTGGAGTACCGGACGGGTATCAGGTCTCGGCGATGCGCCATATTTCGACTCCGCCCACTTGATAAAGTGACCCCTTCTGTGTGCGGGGCACAAGGCAGAATAGCCTTTTCCACAGCTCGAAATGAGCCTCGCAGCCCAGAAACAACTCGCAAATGGCAACATAGCCAAAGATGTGTAATATGGAAGCAGGGGTGAAATTATGCAACTGGAGGCAGTAAAACTCCAGGAGTCCGCGGAGGAACGGATGAATTGGAAATCTGAGTCCCCTTAATAAGTAAGGGACAAGGCATACCCGCTTCCCCTTGGAGGGACTGGGGAAGCTCTCTGCTTGCTCCCCGCCATTATAAGTGGCGAGCCCGGCTCGAACGGGGACCATATACGCCGGAGGGAGAAATCCCTGGGTCTGCAACTCTACTAATCGGCTGTGCGGGACGGAACACTTCTCCCAATCGCCGGGCTTCGGGCTACGGGAATGAGAGGAGGAGCTGCGGTGGCTGGCCATGATGGAATGGATTTTTTCGAGCGCGCTCCGATGGATTCTCGCTGTGGGAAGATGGTGTGGATTGGGCGCAGAAGCCAAGAAGTCCAACATTTATGGGAGCCAGACACTACTTAACCGATATTCAAGATTTGGGGAAGAACCCTCCTTGCAATGCCGAAGACAATACTGCGTGCCGGACTCAATGTCATTGCAGCCTGGTTCGGGGGCTACTGAGGGAGTCCTGGATTAGGGGGTCTCTGGACAGCCAGACTATATCCTTTGGCCGGATTGTTGGACTATGAAGATACAAGATTGAAGACTTCGTCCCGTGTCCGGATGGGACTCTACTTGGCATGGAAGGAAAGCTAGGCAATACGGATATGTATATCTCCTCCCTTGTAACCGACCTTGTGTAACCCTAGCCCCCCTTCGGTGTCTATATAAACTGGAGGGTTTAGTCCGTAGGACAACATACAATCATACCATAGGCTAGCTTCTAGGGTTTAGCCTCTACGATCTCGTGGTAGATCAACTCTTGTGATACTCATATCATCAAGAACAATCAAGCAGGACGTAGGGTATTACCTCCATCAAGAGGGCCCGAACCTGGGTAAAACATCGTGTCCCTGCTTGCTGTTACCATCCGCCTTAGACGCACAGTTCGGGACCCCCTACCCAAGATCCGCCGGTTTTGACACCGACACTGCTCTATCAGGATACAGTGCGCAAAATGGGCATTAATGCCTCAAGGATCAAGCCCACAAAGACTACCTTTAAAGGAGTCATACCAGGTGTAGAGGCCTGCTGTACGGGCTCAATCACACTAGAGGTTGTCTTCGGATCCCCGGACAACTTCCGAAGCGAAGAGTTGATCTTCGATATCGTCCCCGTTCGCAGTGGCTATCATGCACTGCTCGGACGAACCGCATTTGCTCGATTCAACACGGTGCCACACTATGCTTATCTCAAGCTCAAGATGCCTGGACCACATGGTGTCATATAAGTAAATGGAAACACAGAACGCTCCCTCCGTACTGAGCAGCACACTGCCGCTTTAGCAGCAGAAGTACAGAGCAGCCTCTTCAAGCAGAACCTCAATTCGGCGGTCGAGCTCCCGGACACCGTCAAACGAGTCCAGACTACTCCGCAGCAGGACAACCCAGCTTGTCAAGAGCTCGACTAGCAATTCAGCCTCCGTCCCAGCCCCTACCAAGTGGCGGCGTCTGTACCGCGCGTACATAGCTACTCACTCAAAATACGATGGGCATAGACGGAGGCATAACTAGAGTGTGATCCATAATACGGCTCGACCTCCCCTGGACACACATACTTTCACTTTTTTCATTTTCAGGTTTCTTTTCCACAGGCCTATCCCGACGGCCCGATCACAGGTCCTTTCGAAAGGATAGATACACCAAGATGGCACAAGACACTGACGTATAAGGGAATTTCTAGGTGGTCTCTTTAACGGTCACTCTACCTATTCTCAGGACCGCATGCAGCTCTCCCTTGGTTGTGGCATATTAAATAGCCCTGATGCTTATTGCACTACTTGTACAAATACGCTTTGACATACTAATCAAACTCATGTGGCACTAGCTTGCTCTTTTGATAATCTTATCAAATCACACCCGTACACTTTGGTACGCTTTAATCCGACAGGGGCTTCATTGCGCCCCATAATACGGCACAAAGTCCAAACACTTTTTACAGTATACTTTGGCACCCCGAATTTAGCATTATATGCATTGGCTTCGAATCATGTCTTTGGTCAATAGTTGGGTTGCCCGGCTCCTATGCTTACTACCTTATGTTCTGCTATATCGGCTAGGGTAGTAAAGGGAGAACTACTGCGATTGTGTCCTGGTTTATCCGGATGAGCACCTCAATAGAGAAAGCCGAAAACTGACTGTCATGATGCGGCGTGAGCCGGTCATCTCTTTGAAGGTTTCAAATCTTTAGCAATTTTATCCGCATTATGCGATGAATCGGTTCTTATCCGATTAGGTGTTTACAACACCCTAGTTCGGATACTAGGGGCTGCGCCTAAATTTTTATTGTCAAACTCCTATGGCTAAGTGAGCGTGGTAAAGCCACATAGTCCGATTTCCTGGTTCGTTGTGCTAAACACCTCCTTCAAGGACCAAATTCATGGATAAGGAGTGTTTAGATTCATCCCGAACACCCCCGTACTACCTACGCGGGGCTGAAGCCGACGACTGGCCAACTCTCAGACTTGATAAAACGGCCGCACAGGAGGTAAAACTTTAAATAATAATCATCAAAGCATTATATTACATATCAGCATTGTTTTCATCATACAGGACGGGATAACATGAATGTATTCATTCAAAAATAATGTCCTTAGCACATTGCTCCGCTACAATGCAGGATCCCTTCAGAACATCTTCAAAATACCGCTCGGGCATGCGGTGCTCCTTGCCTGCGGGTGGTCCTTCGGTCACGAGCTTGACGGCGTCCATCTTCGCCCATTGTATCTTGACACGGGCGAAGGCCATCCGCGCACCTTCTATGCAGACCGACCGCTTGATGGCGTCAAGCCGAGGACAGGCGTTGACCAGCCGCTTCACGAGTCCGAAGTAGCTGTCGGGTATAGCTTCTGCAGGCCACAGCTGGATTATTAAATCCTTCATGGCTAATTCGACCACCCTATGCAGCTCGACCAACTGTTTTAGCTGGTCGCCAAAGGGCATCGGATGTTCTGGCACAAGGTATTGCAACCAGAATAGCTTCTCTGTTGAGCTCCCCTCTTCGGCTAGGAAGAATTTCGCAGCATCTGAAACACTGCGTGGCAAATCCGCAAATGCCCCTGGAGAACTCCAAATCTGGGTCAGTAAGAGATACCTCTTCTTCACATACTTGCTTTGCATAATAAAAGCCTTACCCGCCACAATCATCTTGGCCTCTTGGATCTCTCGGAGGATGCCTTGGGCTTCCGTCCAGGCCTCTTGTGCACTTTGGCGGGCCATAGCGAGTTCGGACTCTTGGTCCGCATTCTGGCGCTCCAAGGACTCGTATTTCTTCACGGCGTCCTGGAGCTCCTGCTGGACCGGCCTCATGCTTTTCTCGGGCGGTTTTTTCCTTTACCGCTCTCTCCTCGGCCTCGGCCAGCGCCTTCTTGAGGGCCTCCACCTCGGTCACCACCCCTACGAAAATATCACGGCACTGTGGTCAGCGCAAAAACATTCATACTTTCCGAACATGCATAAAATGATCGAATACCTCCAGCTGCTTTTTCGCATGACCAAGCTCTTCCTCGGTCTGCTTCAGTCCGGAGACTTCGGCAACATGAGAAGTCGCGGCCAACAGCGACGCCTACTTATTCACATGGACATATATGGTTAGTCTCCTGCGAAAAACTATTTGATCCTCTGTTCGGCTCTTCTTTCCGAACCCCGAACAGAGTCTCAGGGGCTACTGTCCACACTGTGACTTTCTTTTTACATAATTGTATTCCTTACCTCAAAGCCTATTAGAAGGCTTGTGCAGGCTTTGGTCAGTCCGCTCTTTGCGGACTGAATCTTCTCAATCACCGCACCCATGAGGGTACGGTGTTCCTCAACGATGGAAGCGCTTCGCAACGCTTCCAGTAAAGTATCCGGTGCCTCTGGTTCGAAAGAGGTCACCGGCGGAATGGGCACACCTCCTTCCGATGAGGGAGGCTGCTCGCTGGACTTCGGAGCCGTATAAGTCTCCGGGACTGTATTCGGCTAGGGGCCGAATGGGACATGGCCCCCATCGCCAGTCTCCATGGAGATCTGCTCCCCCATGTGTCCGGCGGATGAGGTCTCGCCCTCTGGTGCCGCCCCAACGGCCTCCTGCGTCTCTCCTGGCCTGGGATCCTTCGGGACAACACCTCGGTGTCATCCATGGCCCTGGGAGAGGAGGCTGCCAGAAGGGACCCGCTGTCCATCACCTTCGGGTCCAGCGAGTTCCCTGAAGATAAGGATCGCTCGAGGGCGGAACGAGCCGGACTGCAAGTACATGATTCAACATGTTAAAATTATGAAGTAAAGAGGCCGATATATGAATGCGTCAGGGTCTTTGAATACTCATGATTCGTCCAGGGGCTTATCTCGGGGGCGCCGCTCTGGGCTGCTGTAGACGTCCCACGCGAAGCTATCCGCGAGGGAGACCTTCCCCTTCTTGGACGCCTTTGCCTCCAGATTTGTGGAGGCCGCCCTCTTCTTCATCCCCCCTCGGGGTGGGGCGAGTTGCTTTCTTCTTCCTCTTCCTCCTCCTCGTCATCTTCAGCGGCGGAGTGGGTTTCGGCGTCTTCGAACTCCACGTCCGAAGTACCCTTGGGACGGAGGCCGCCTCTGGTCCCCTTGACCTTCTTCTCCGGCGCCTTGTAGGGCGTCAGAACCAGCATCTTCGTTAGAAGAGGGATGGCTGGGTCCTCGGGTAGCGGAGCCGGACACTGAATCCGCTCTGCCTTCTTCGTCCAACCCTGAAAATACAAATAGGGAAGTTCGGACATCCTCCTTGAGTAAGAAAGTAAGGGATACACCTTGAAACACGGAAAACTTACCGAACTAGCGGGATGGGCCAGGTCATGCCCATGGTCCTCGGTCATCTTTGGCCACGTCTCGTTGGCCTTGAAGAGCACCTTCCAGATATCTTCGTGCATAGTTCCAAAGAACTGTTGCAAGGTCTTGTGCTCGGCCCGATCAAACTCACATAGGTGGCAAGCCCGGTTCTTGCATGGAAGGATCCGGCGAACTAGCATCACCTTGAAAGATCGTGGATGTCGCCTAGAGGGGGTGAATATGTGTTTTTAAAATAATTACGGTTTAGGCTTGAACAAATGCGGAATAAACCTAGCGGTTAATTTGTCAAGCACAAAACCTAAAACAACTAGGCTTGCCTATGTGCACCAACAACTTATGCTAAGCAAGATAAGCATCTATGTGATAGCAAGATATATGACAAGAAACAATATGGCTATCACAAAGTCAAGAGCTCGGGTAAGAGATAACCGGGGCACGCAGAGACTACGATGTATCCCAAAGTTCACACCCTTGCGGATGCTAATCTCCGTTTGGAGCGGTGTGGAGGCACAATGCTCCCCAAGAAGCCACTATGGCCACTGTAATCTCCTCACGCCCTTGCACAATGCAAGATGACGTGATTCCACTAAGGGACCCTTGAGGGCGGTCACCGAACCCATACAAATGGCAACCCTTGCGGGCGGTCACCGAACCCGTACACTTTGGCATCCCTTGGGGGCGGTCACCGGTACCCATCAAATTGCTCGGGGCAATCTCCACAACCTAATTGGAGACCCCGACGCTTGCCCGGAGCTTTACACCACAATGACTGAGCTCCGAACACCACCAACCGTCTAGGGCGCCCAAGCACCCAAGAGGAACAAGCTCTAGGGTACCAAGCACCCAAGAGTAATAAGCTTCTCAACTTGTAACTTCCACGTATCACGTGGAGAACTCAAACCGATGCACCAAATGCAATGGCAAGGGCACACGGAGTGCCCAAATCCTTCTCTCTCAAATCCCACCGAAGCAACTAATGCTAGGGAGGAAGATGAGAGGAAGAACAAGAAGGAGAACACCAAGAACTCCAAGATCTAGATCCAAGGGGTTCCCCTCACATAGAGGAGAAAGTGATTGGTGGAAGTGTGGATCTAGATCTCCTCTCTCTCTTCCCTCAAAAACTAGCAAGAATCCATGGAGGGATTGAGAGTTAGCAAGCTCGAAGAAGGTCAACAATGGGGGAAGAACACGAGCTCAAAGGATAAGGTTGAATGGGGAAGAAGACCACCTTTTATAGGAACTCCCGAATCCAACCGTTATGTGCTCAGTCTGCGCACGAGCGATACTACCACTCAGGGGAGCGGTACTACCGCCCGGGTGGTAGAACACAGAGAGGGGAGCGAAACAGAGTGCGAGGCAGAGCCGTATGAGCGGCACTACCGCTGGAGCCAGCGGTACTACCCTTGGCCGCAGTGGTACTGCCGCTTGGCCCAGCGGTACTACCGCTGGGACCGCGCACAATGCCTACCACGAGCACAGGGAGAAGGAACAGAGGGGAGGGCCATTGAGCGGCACTAGGGGTGGTGGTAGCCGCAGTACTACCATACATGAGCGGTACTACCGCTCCTACTGCCGCTCCTACTGCCGCTAAACCCAACACGAGAAAACCACGTCTCGAGTCGAGGCGGTACTAGCGTGGAACCGGAGACGTACTACCGCTTATGGCCATGGGCGGTACTACCGCTGTGGGACAGCGGTATTACCGCTTGTGGCGATACGTGGTACTGCCGCTCCGGCCCATCAGTACTACCGCTGGCTCCATCCTAAAGCCACTACCAAGAAAACAAGTATACTCCACGGAAAACCAGAACTGCCATAACTTCTGCATATGAGCTCCGAATTGAGCAAATTCAAGCTTGTTGGAAACAAGACGACGAGTAGCATCAACACAGCGACTGGTTATAGTAAGAAGAGGCAGGGGAGGTATGCCTAACAAATGGAGGAGAGGAACCTCCAACAGAGAAGAACGGGCATAACCTCCAACATCGAAAACATCATAGAAGATGCAAGAGAACTCCGTTTTCGATGAACTCGAGCCTATCATCAAGATGACAATAAGCTCCAAAATTCTCAAAGAGAACCAAAAAAGAACCAAGAAAGATGATGCAAGGATGCAATTGTTTGAGCTCTCTACGTACGATACGATCAAGCTACTCATCGAGAGCCCCCCTTGATAGTACGGCAATCGATCCTATAACCAGGTCTCCCAACTACCACCATGAGACCAGAAAAATAGAAAATCTATCAAGGGCAAACCTTTGGCTTGCTCATGGTCCACTTGAGCTAGATGATGACGATCTTGACTCCCTCAAGTTGGACCACCTTTCTTCATTGCGTTGGCTCGATGAAGACTAGCTGATTGTTCCCCATACTCCACTATGGGTGAGCCACTCTTCCGCACATCTTCATAAATCCATTGTTACTACAATGGACGGCAAGCTTCAAGTATTTGATCTCTTCATGATGCTCCACTTGAGCTTGCACACCGCAACCTAACCCCACAAAGAACTCTCACGAAGACCATGGGTTAGTACACAAAGCGTAATTGACAATGCTTACCATACCATGGGATCACTTGATCCCTCTCGGTACATCTTCTATGCTTTGTGGGTTGATCAACTTGATTCACTCTTTGACTTAGTCTTGATCAACCTCTCACAAGACCAATCTTTAGGTAATTCCTTGAATAGCACCTTGGTCGACACACTCTCCTTGAAACCAACACATGTATTCCAAGAAAAGCCTATGGAAAAAACCTTCAAATAACTCAAGGCAACCATTAGTCCATAGAGATTGTCATCAATTACCAAAACCAAACATGGGGGCACTGCATGTTCTTTCACACCTGAATCACATTGACAACTTGATGTTCTTGTCCATCATGCTCCTGATGCGCGTCTGGAGCACGGTCAGCTCGTCCGATGAAGACCAATCCAGGCCTTTCTCTTGCGAGGAGATAAGCCGCATTGGGGCCCCGGATCTGAATTCGGGAGCCACGGCCCAGGTAATGTCGTGGGACTATGTGACGTAGAACCACAACTACTGCCACCCCTTGACGGTCTCCACGCAGGTGCCTTTGGGCCACGGGACATTGGACATTTTGCTCACCATGGCGCCCCCGCACTCTGCATGTTCGCCGCCCACCACCTTCGGCTTCACATTGAAGGTCTTCAACCACAATCCGAAGTGGGGTTGGGTGCGGAGGAAAGCCTCACACACGACGATGAATGCTGAGATGGTGAGGAAGGAATTTGGGGCCAGATCATGGAAATCTAGCCCATCGTAGAACATGAGCCACGGACAAAGGGGTGGAGTGGAAATCCCAGCCTGCGGACAAAGTGGGGGATAAAAACTACCCTTTCATGGGGCTTCGGGGTAGGGACAATCTGTCCCTCAGTTGGAAGCCGATGGGCGACCTCCTTGGCCAAATATCCGGCCTCCTGAAGCTGGGCGATGTCCTTCTCCTTGACGGTGGAGGCCATCCACTTGCCCTGCGCTCCGGACATGGTCGGAGTGCTTTCTTGAGGCAGAAAAGATGAGAACTTGGGCGTTGGAGCTCGAGAGTGGGTAGGCGGAAAGAGAGAAGGTGTGGGTGAAAGAGGTGAATCCTTATCTCCTTATAAAGGCAGTGAATATCAAGCGCCTTCGCACTCGCTGTAAAACTCGCCTATTTCCCAGAGGCCGTGCAGGCGGCATGGTTGGATTACCCATACCCGTATTGATGAGAATCCCATAATAAGGGGACACGATCTATGCTTTGACAAGACATGCCAATAAAGCCTCATCTCGGAATATGGAGCGGCAAGCCGAAAAATGATTCGAAATAATAACCGGGTAGAGACGTGATGTCACGTTACAAAAAAGTTGTCAGTAGATTGGACTCATGAAATATTATACTCTCTGTGGTGGTGTGTGGTACTTGTTTTGCAGATCCAGACACGTTCGTTGTGTTCAAAGACTGCGTTGGAGTATTCAGAGGAGGAACCCGCCTTGCAATGCTGAAGACAATTTGTGCGCCAGACACCTCATCATTGAAGCCTGGTTCAGGGGCTACTAAGGGAGTCCTGGACTAAGGGGTCCTCGGGCGTCCAGCCAGTTGGACATGAGCCGGACTGATGGGCTATGTAGATACAAGACCGAAGACTCTCACCTGTGTCCGGATGGGATTCTCCTTGGCGTGGATGGCAAGTTTGGCGTTTGGATATGAAGATTCCTTTCTCTGTAACCGACTTTGTATAACCCTAGTCCCCTCCGGTGTCTACATAAACCAGAGGGTTTAGTCCGTAGAGGCAAAGACAATCATAATCATATAGGCTAGACTTCTAGAGTTTTAGCCATTATGATCTCGAGGTAGATCAACTCTTGTAATACTTATATTCATCAAGATCAATCAAGCAGGAAGTAGGGTATTACCTCCATAGAGAGGGCCTGAACCTGGGTAAACATCGTGTCCCCTATCTCCTGTTACCATCGACCCTAGGCGCATAGTCCAGGAACCCCTACCCGAGATCCACCGGTTTTGACACCAACACCCTTGATCCAATATGGGAGCCGCACATGCCTTTGTATATCTTTGCCAATAGTTCCTTCCCTTCTTCCCGACAAATGCACTTCAATTTCACGCCGTTGGGCCTCCTTCTGTATAGCGTGTTGTAGACGTACTGATACATGCTAGCCCTCCGGGCTACTCTTTTAGCTACTTCTTGCTTTTCAGGACGTTCTCCTGTTTGGAGGTAATGGACTATGTGTCGCACCCAAGTTGGAACCTGGGGCTCGACAACAAGGATCAACGATACCTCCTCGTTCACGGGAGCGCATGCCTCAATCGTAAATACTGGTAGTTCGGCCGGAGGGTGCTGCTCACCGAGAGAAGGGGAGTTGTTCCCGCCAAGCCCCCTACCGGGGGCTTCGGGAAGCTCTGTCGGGAGAGGCTTGCCGGAGTCCAGTTTCCTCCTCTTTCTGGCCATTGTTGCCAGGGATACGAAGGGCTGAGTTAGATGGAGAACAAAAGTCCCTGGTACCACAGGAAGTTTTTGCACAACGCACTTTGACAGATGATCAACAATGTTGTTTTCCGCAGGTGGCACGTGCTCTATTTGTAATCCATCAAAGTGATCCTCCAACTTTCTCACTTCCTCCACGTATGCCTCCATTCAATGGGCTTTGATAATCCTTGTTCACCTGCCTCACCACAAGTTGTGAGTCCCCACGAATGATCAACTCTTGATTCCCAATTTTGTTGCAATCCTGAGTCCGGCAAGGAGACCGTCATATTCTACGGTGTTGTTGGTAGCCTTCTCCCAGGGAAATGCATTTGAACCACATAATTGAGGTGCTCCCCAGTGGGTGTGACGAGAAGCACGCCGGCTCCTGCACCTTGTAGGGAGAAGGCGCCATCAAAGTACATGATCCATTGTTTGGGTGATTCCTTGCCAGGGATAACTGTCTCCAGTGCTTCTTCGTCAGGGGTGGGCGTCCATTCTGCAATAAACTCCGCCAACACCTTGCTCTGAATAGTTGATGTGCTCTCAAACTTCAAACCAAAGCTTGATAACTCCAAAGCCCATTCCACTATTCTACCAGTGGCCTCAAGGCTCCTCAGTATGCATTGCAAGGGGAAGCGGGTGACAACCGTGATCTCGTGGGCTTGGAAGTAATGGTGCAGCTTCCTTGAGGCCATGATGAGGCCAAAGATCAACTTTTGCATGCTAGAATACCTTGATTAAGCCCCCTACAGCAGGGAGTTGACAAAGTACACTGGCCGCTGCACCACCTTCTTCCTTGCCGTGACCCTAGAATTTCCTCGCTCCTCTTTGTTCTGATCTTGCCAGGACGAGTTCACTTTCCTCTTCGGAGGGGATGGTAGTCGCGTCTGCTCCTTCATCTACTTCCCGCTGGGCCATCAACATTGCACTAACCACTTGATTGGTTGCCGCTAGGTATAGCAGCAATGGCTCTTGTGGTTTGGGAGCGACTAATGTGGGAACAAAGGAAAGATAGGTCTTCAAATCTTGTAGCGCAGCGTCCTCCTCCGGGGTCCACTCCACGGGCCCTGCCTTCTTCAAGATTTTAAAGAACGACAAGGCGCGCTCGGCAGACTTGGAAATGAACCTACTCAGCGCAGCAACACATCCAGTGAAACGCCTCACATCTTTAATTGTCTTGGGTGATTGAATCTCTCGATCGCCTTGATCTTGTCGGGGTTGGCCTCTATCCCCCAGTGGGACACGAAGAAGCCAAGTAGCTTGCCGGAAGGAACACCGAACACACATTTATCTGGGTTTAGCTTCAAGTTGATCTCACGCAGATTTGCAAAGGTCTCTTCCAAATCCTGAATGAGAGTTGATTTGTCCTTGGTTTTGACCACTATGTCATCCATGTAAGCTTCGATATTCCTGTGCAGATGGGACTCAAAACCAATCCGCACTGCTATTGAAAAAGTGGATACAACGCTCTTTAACACAAAGGGCATCTATACAAAATAGTATGTGCCACATGGGGTTATGAATGCGGTATTCTCTTTGTCTTCTTTGGACATGAAAATCTGGTGGTACCCAGAGTAAGCATCCAAGAAGGAAAGCAAGTCACACCCAGAGGTGGAATCCATGATCTGGTCTATGCACGGCAAAGGGAATGGGACTTCGGGCATGTTTTATTTAGATATGTGAAATCTATGCAAAGCCTCCACTTCCCATTTGCCTTGCGCACTACCATTGGGTTTGCTAACCACGTCGGATGCAATACTCCTCTGACCAAACCAACAGCTTCAAGTTTCTTAATGCCGTCGGCAATGAACTATTGCCGCTCCAAGGCTTTCTTTCAGACCTTCTGCTTGATGGGCCGGGCATGAGGGCAGACAGCAAGGTGGTGCTCGATTACCTCCCTGGGAACACCGGGGATGTCAGATGGTTGCCAAGCAAACACATTGACATTCGCCCGTGGGAAGGCAACTAGCGCGCTTTCTTGTTTGTCATCAAGGTGGAGCTGATAGTAAATGTACCATCAGCGCCAACCAGCCCTGCCGGGACCTTCTTCACAGCGGGTGCAACAACCTAGGATCTTTTGCTAGTGGAACTCTCCGGCAAGTCATCGACAGGTGCAGCGCACTCCGAAGAGGCGAGCTTCCTGGATTCCTTGTTGATATCCTTGCTAGCTTTTCTCCCTTGTTTATTTTCCTTGGTGGGGACTACGGCTTCCGCGGACTCAACAGCGACCGTGTCCCAGTACATCTTGTCCACGCATATAATTGCGTCCTTCTCGTCTAATGAGATAGAAATAACGCCCATTGGTCCTGGCATCTTCAGGGTGTTATAGGCATAGTGGGATGCCACCATGAACTTTGCCAGGGTAGGTCGTCCAAGTATCCCATTGTATGGCAACGGAAGATCAACCACATCCAACACAATCCGCTCAGTCTGGTAGTTCATTTCTCCTCCAAACGTCAGTGGCAGCGTGATCTTCCCCTTCAGATGACTCCTGCCGGGGTTGATCCCTTGAAAGGTACTAGTAACCTTGAGCTCTTCTTCTGGGATCTGTAACTTGGTGATGACCTTGGGAGAAATCAGATTCAACCCGGCCCCGCCGTCAACCAACATCTTTGTGACCTTGAGGTTGCGGATCGTTGGTGAAACCAACAACGGCAAGAACCCTACCACAGTGGTGCGGTCAGGGTGATCCTCTTCATCAAAGATGATAGGCGTGCGGGACCACTTGAGAGGTTTTCGAGAATCTGCCGCTAGCTCCACAGCATTGACCTCATGCACCCACTGTTTAAGCTGGTGGTGAGAGGAGTGCAAGGACGCACCTCCGTCAATGCACAGGGCATTAGTGGCCTTCTGGAATTCCTGCTCACTAGTCTGCTCTTCATCCCCTTCATCGGTCTCGTCATTGCATTCCTTCTCCTCATGGCCTCTGGCAGGTTTCCCTTGATGCTGAGGAACCTCGCCGGGGCGACCTCCTTGATGCGGCTTGAACTACGTCAGTATTTCTCCAAAGAGGAAGGGATGATGCAGTACAGCTACGGTAGGTATTTCCCTCAGTGATGAGATCAACGTTATCGAACTAGTAGGAGAACCACGCAACACTACGTGAACGGTACCTGCACAAAAAGAACAAATACTTGCAACCCGACATAAAAGAGGGGTCATTAATCCCTCCTGGGTAAAAAGATAGATAAAATTGTAGTAGATTGGATAAATAGATCTCGCGGGAATGCGAGATACAATAAATAAATAAAAATTGCAGCAAGGTATTTTTGGTTTTTTGGATTAACAGATCTGGAAATAAAAGCAAATAAAAATAAATCTCAAAGACAAATATGATAAGAAGAGACCCAGGGCCGTAGATTTCACTAGTGGCTTCTCTCGAGAAAAATAGCATACAGTGGGTAAACAAATTACTGTTGGGCAATCGATAGAACTTCAAATAATTATGACGATATCTAGGCAATGATCATTATATAGGAATCACGTCCAAGACTAGTAGACCGACTCCTGCCTGCATCTACTAATATTACTCAACACATCGACCGCTATCCAGCATGCATCTAATGTATTAAGTTCATGGAGAAACGGAGTAATGCAATAAGAACGATGACATGATGTAGACAAGATCTATTCATGTAGGAATAGAACCCATCTTGTTATCCTTAATAGCAACGATACATACATATCATTTCCCCTTCTGTCACTGGGATTGAGCACCGTAAGATCGAACCCATCACAAAGCACCTCTTCCCATGGCAAGAAAAATCGATCTAGTCGGCCTAACTAAACCAAAGATTCGAAGAAGAAATACGAGGTTATAAGTAATCATGCATATAAGAGGTCAAAACTCAAATAACTTTCATGGATAAAATAGATCTGATCATAAAATCAAAGTTCATCGGATCCCAACAAACACACCGCAAAAAGAGTTACATCAAAAAGATCTCCAAGAGACCATTGTATTGAGAATCAAGAGAGAGAGAGAGACAGAGAGAGAGGAATCCATCTAGCTACTAACTACGAACCGGTAGGTCTACAATGAACTAATCACGCATCATCGGAGAGGCACCAATGAGGATGATGAACCCCTCCGTGATGGTGTCTAGATCGTATCTGTGTTTTTTGGAACTTACGGCGGCTAGAATTGTGTTTTGTCGACTCTCCTAGGATTTTTCGAATATTGGGGTGCGCGCCCTGGTGGATTGTTCCCCCCTCGAGGCACCCCTCTGGTACTTCTTTGGCCCATCCTGTGTCTTCTGGCCTAGAAAAATTCTCCAAAAAGTTTTGCTGCATTTGGACTCCGTTTGGTATTGATTTTCTGCGAGGTAAAAAACAAGCAAAAAAACAGCAACTGGCACTGGGCACTATGTTAATAGGTTAGTCCCAAAAATGATATAAAGTTGCTATAAAATGATTGTAAAACATCCAAGAATGATAATATAACAGTATGGAACAATCAAAAATTATAGATACGTTGGAGACCTATCACTCCTCTGCCACATCGGCCCTTCCCGCCAACTCCATCTTGGTCTCTCTCTTTGTCATGCTTTCTCGTACTCAGCCTTCTGCTTCTTGATGAGTTGCTCGACTTGATGACACTCTTGGAGATTGTGGCCCTTGGTCCAGTGGATCTTGCAGTACGGCCCGTCAGCCTTCTTGGCCGCCGCAGCTTCCCGACAGTCAGTGCACGCGGCAACTTCCTTGCCGGGAGTTTCGCCCTTGGCCTTCTTGCCGGTACTAGGAATGTCAGGTCCCTCTATAACTAGAACTATTTTCTCCTTGCGCTTCTTGTTGCGTTTCTTGTTCTTCTTCTTCTGATTGGTAGCATCATCGTCGTCCTCTAAGTCAACATCGACGCCGTCTTCTTCTCTGGGGAGTCGCCTCCCCTCCTCTGTTTGGGCACACTTATCCGCCAAAATGCACAACTCATTCACAGTCTTGGGAAACCGGACGTTCATCTTGGAATTTATCGTGCGGTTGCATACATTGGATTGGAACGCAACAATCACAACCACCGGGTGGATGTCTGGCATGTTCCTGTGCACCCGGCTAAACCTCTACATGTACTTCCATAAACTCTCCCCTTCCTTCTGTGGAAGGAGCTACAAGTTGCTGGGCCGCCCTGGTTCTTGATGGCCGCCCGTGAAGGCGCCAACAAACTCATTGCACATGTTAGCCCAGGTCGAGATGGAGTTCTCCGATAAGTGCATCAGCCATGACCTCATGTTTGGCTTGAGTGCCAAAGGTAAGTAGTTGGAGAATACCTTTTCATCTCTTCCTCCGGCAGCTTGAACGTCGATGGTCAAGAACTTTGTCGGGTTCAATCTCCCGTCGTATTTTTCTAGTATCTCTGGCTTGAACACACAAGCAAATTGCCAATAGACTTGCCATAGCTAGGGAGTGAACGCGGGGCACCCAACCTTGAAAGGCAGGTATCCGTCTCCATCGGGCACGGGCTCGTCGACGTTGGTACCATTGCACCTATCAGTCTGGTGGCGGATTTCACGACGTCTCTCTATGGTGACGCGTGCGTCTTCCCTCCGCCTGATGTCGGATTTCAGGTTCCGGCTGACCCTTAAGGTTCGAACTCTGGGGTGCGCACGGAGATCTTTCCCCTATCGACTCGCGCTTCTATGCTCGCAAGAAATCTAGGCTGGAAAGAAGAACACACAAAGGACACGAGGTTTATACTGGTTTTGGCCACCGATGTGGTGTAATACCCTACTCCAGTGTGTGGCGTGGTGGATTGCCTCAGGGGCTGATGATGAACAATACAAGGGGCAGAACGGCCTCGCAAGAGGTGTTCTTGAGCTGGTGCAGTATGTTCTACTTGGTCCGGATCTCTCTCTCTCTTTCTCTTCTCTCTTTCTTTCTCTTTCTTTTTCCTCCTTCCTCTCCTTGCTCCTTTACCCCTCCTTCTCTCTTTGCTCTCTCCCTTTCTCTATGGTGGTTAGTCCAATTTATAGAGGCCCTGGTCCTCTTCCCAAAAAATGAGCGGGAAGGGCGCCAACAATTGGCCATTTTGAAGGGGAACATCTAATACAAGTTATCCTGACCAAAGGTGGTCTTCGGCTGCCGAAAGCATTGGTGATGACGCCGTCTTGGGCTCCACGGTGACCTCCGTCCTGCCGCTCTACTGGTCTTGGTCTCGTTGCACCGGAATGGTAACCTTTGCCCGATGCCTTGGCCTGTGCTTACTCCCTTTGCACCGAAGAGGAAACAAGGACACTGCACAGGCCGGTGCCCGCCTGGCGCCCGCCTAATCTCGATCGTCATGGCTTGCGTCACGGGCTCCTCGCGAGGCACCCCTGCCTTGATCTCTCCACCTCCTCGTGAGCCTGCTTGATGAGGCTGCTCCTGTGGAAGCCTCCTACCGTCCGCCCCGCAAGGCTTGGCCCCTTGCGAGGGTCTTGAGCTTGAGCTGATGAAGCTAGGCCGCACTGGGCCCCCACTCGAGCCACGCCGCAGGCCGCAGGCAGGCAAGTCTGGGAACCCCCGTTCCCAGAACGCCGATAGTAGCCCCCGGGCCCAAGGCGCGCCCGGGCTTGGCTTAGCAGAGAAGCTAAGGGGCAAGCGCGAAGCGCCGCAGGCCCCAATAGCCTGCGGCCTCGGGCGCCGCGTGGTGATTGGTTGGACGCGGGCGTCTGCGCTTCCCCACGACGCCTCGGCAACCGTCCATCTGACAAAGAGGTGCCCGGGCCAGGCTTACTTGCTCTGTTCTCATTCGCCTTGCCCCAAATCCCCTTTCTCGCTCTTCTCCTTCCTGCTCCTGAAATCCTCCAGATCTGTCTCAAACCTTCCCATCCGGCATGCCATGGTGCCTTGCAAGTCCCCAACCGAGGCCTGCTACTCGCCGGCTCTGGATCCCCCGAACTTGTCGGGGGAAGAACCTTGCCCTCACGCGCCTGAAGACGATCGTGCAGGGCGGCAAGGGGGCGACTGTGCTCAAGACCAGCTCCGACCAGCCTGAGTGCAAGGGGAGAACCTTCTATCCGTTCTTTGTGAGCGCCATCATCGCCGGTCTGGTGCCTCCTTTCTCCGAGTTCTTCTTTGCTATTCTCCGCCAATATAACTTGCAAGCTCTGCATCTCCACCCCAACTCTGTTCTTCTCCTGGCGATTTTCGCTTACTATTGCGAGGCTCACATTGGGGTGAAGCCCTCGGTGGCCTTGTTGCGGCACTATTTTTCCCTCCGGGTTTCTCGTGCCCATGTCTCCGCATGCGCGAGCTTTATCGCATACTCCAACTCCAATGCTATCTCGAAGCCTGGGAAGAAAATCGAAGGCTTCCGAAGCAAGTGGGTCATGGTGGACGTCGGGCGCCTCCACCCTCGACTGGTGTTGCCTACGGGGCAGCCCAAGGCCGTTGACGTGTGGTCCTGCGCGGAGCTCGACGACCCCCGTGCGAAGGCGGTGCTGAAGAGGATGAACGCGGACCTAAGGCCAGGCAACTTGGGGGCGGCGAAGCTGACCGGGGCTACACTCCTGAGGGAGTTCTTGGAGCACCGGGTGGCTCCACTCTAGGAGCACTCGCTCCCATTGTGGAGGCTTGGGGAAGCGGACGCCGCCCTGTGCCTTAGCTTCGAGGCTCTGATCGACGAGGATCTGGTCGCGGCCCTCCACTCCTTGGTTGGGGGAGACGTGGAGAGCCCAGTGGGCGCCCCCTTCCCCCTGTTCCTTCGTGACGACTGGGAGCAGGTGGTGAACTCCATGCCCACCTTCAATGGTGAGGGGCTGGTGCCTGTGGAAGCTCCCGAGGATCTCGCGGCACTGGCGATGGTGGACGTGTCCTCCAACAGCTCCAGCGGGAGTGAGAGGGAAGAAGAGGCGGAGGAGGAAGAGTCTGACTCTGAGGCGACTGGCAAGGAGTCGGGGGAGTCCTTCCCTCTGCGCAGGTCCCGGGCCCTCCGCTCCATGCCGGACGATGACGAGGCTGGCGCCAGGCGAGGAGGGGAGGGCTCTCCCTTGGTCACAAGGAAGGGAAGGTCGGGGCCGGTTCTCCCAGGGTCTGCTCTGGTCCCCGGGCGGTCTGAGGCCAGCTCCAGCCCTCCTGACGTGCCTTCTGCTTCAGGGCCTCCCAAGGCTGACCCCAGCTGCAGGCTCTTGGGCTTCAAGTTTGGCCGGAAGCTGCTTGAGTCCGCGAACAACGACCAGTAAGTGCTCGATCCGTGCTTCGCTTGGTTTCTGCCGCCGAGGCTTGACGTCTGCATTCTTTTGCCAGGCCGGCACCTGCAGCGAAGAGGTTGAGAGGGGCTTCTGCGGCCCTGCTTGGGGCGAGTCCATCTGCTGGGGTGGCGCCTTCATCTGCTAGGGAAGGAGACGGCGAGGCTCGCGCCTCCCCTGCCCGATCGTCTTCGCGAGGCCAACTGGGACGCTTCAGCGAGGAGTCAGCCCCCGTGGCCCCATAGACCCTCGAGGCGGCTGCGCTCGATGCTGCAGCCGGGGTAGCCAAGGCCCAGGGGGTTCCTTCCTGCCAAGCTGTGATCACGTTGTCGTCCTCTCCGCCCGCTCCACTGGTTCCCGTCTCTTCTGATCCCTCTGCCGCCGTCCCGGACTGGGTCGCCAATGAACTGAGCCAGCTGCGGGAGGATCTTTTGAGCGCGGACCCTCGCCTAATGGTCGGGCGCCTGGAGCTAGCTTCTGGCTGGGCCCGTTCTACCGCCTCCATCCGAGCAGCGCTGAGCCAGGCCATGTCGGCCTCCGATGGGGAGAAGCAGGCCACCAGCCAAGCCAAGGCCGCTCGCGACGCTGCCCTGGGCGACGCCGCAGCTGCCCAGGGCCGCTGCAAGGCGCTGGAGGTCGAGCTGCAAGGCCTGCGCGATGAGCTCGCCAAGGAGGTCCGCGGCCGCCAGGAGAAGGAGAAGGAGAAGGAGATGAAGGCTCGGGAGGCTGCCATCAAGGACCGAG